>NC_051156.1:179079416-179111916 GCF_013339745.2 Dermacentor silvarum
ACCTCTAACACGCAGACTTCCTATAGTGCAGCAAACATATTTGCATCCTTGATACACATACTTATTACTATAGGAGTACCCTTTCCACTGAATGCAGAAGTTCAGGCTGACTTACCGCCTTGGGAATAATAACACAAGAAATCGGAAGCTGTTACAAGCAACAGCGTCCTCACTGTACATTCAGCTTATTCAGTGCCCTTGACAACCATTGAGCCCTGGTGTCCTATATTTAGGACACACAGATCATGGCGTGCTGCGGGCTATGGGCAAATGAGAGACTAAAGTTCCCGATATAAATACACTCCTAACCATATCAGAAACAACACACAAAATTATGATTGCTACCGAGACAATAGGTATTGAGTAAAATATTATCAAAAGACGTGGAAACTGCTGCAGTCGTGTTTCTTGCCTTCCGCCATTTTGATTTCACCTGTAGGCCTTTCTGAGAAAGACAAGGATGAAGAAACTGTCGCCTATGCTGGCGGAGGTGAACGGAGAATAGCTCAAATTCTTTTTTGAGTTTGCTAACCATTTGCGTAACGATTAAGAACAATTTCTTTTCGTGTCATTTTTATAGGACGCCAGGGCCTATAGGGTTAAAGCGATTAGCTTTCTTTAGCTCTTTCGTCTGTTTTCGAGGTTGACGGTCGGTCTTTCACCGCAGATACAAAAGTGCCAGTGCAAAGGGCGCGCGCTCGCGCGCGAACGAGTTGCGGGGCGCGTTCGCCGCCGAACGCCAACTTTTATCATTCTTTGAAACGCTCGTGCTCTCGCGTTATATTTTTGGGGCGTCTGGGCTCTGAAAGATGCTGTGGTGGATCGCTGAAGAATGACAGCCCTCCTCTACTCCCGCCGCCCTCTCCTCTTGTGACGGTTGCATAAGAGGGCTTCGGAGGTGCGGGAGTAGGTTGGCAGTCGCGTTCCGCGCCGGGCTCACATATGACGACACACATGTGATGCATCTGCTGATACACATTGCCACATATACTACCGCTACAAATGTGCTGGTTAATGGCGCTGTTCTCTACGGAATTATTTACGCAATGAAACAGCAAACGCTACCTAAATATCCTCAGTGCAACAAACTTTCGGTTATTCCTTACATTGACGATCATTGTCGATTGTTGCTAGACAATTTTTATTTCTTTTTCTAAGCGACTTTGTTCATGTCTTGACACCAAACTACGCTGCACTCCCGCTTTCTTTCACTTTCCTTCGTCAAATTATCTTCTCTGTCTCTCTTTCGGCCTGCATTGCTGCCTATTATTTCGTTGCAAAAAAAAAAAAAAAATGGGGTTGTGGCTACCGACAGGCATGAATTCGCTGATCCTCGAGTCCTAGGATCCTGGAACTTCGTCACGAGTACGCGTCCGTCAGAAGGAAAGAACGAATTTGAAGACAATTAGAAGACAATTAGAAAAGTAGAACGAGCGAATTAAACAGATTAAACTTATGACACAAGCGGTTGTCAAAGCGCTCCGTAGTTCGATTCATGTCCTCAATTCATTATTAACCACCATCAGTGGACGACGGGTGAAACTCCGCATTACATGAACGCCGCTACGAAAATCCCGGTTCTCGCACTTGGCGTACAAAGCTGGGAACGCGCATTTGCAAGCGCTATACTCCCCTGTTCCCTCTCGATCCGCAAGCTCGAACTTGCCCCAAGCTTCCTCGAGCGCGACATTTGCCTCACCAGTAGAGTAATGGTGGGTCGTGTCAGGAAACCTGATTGTAGGTTTTGCACATGTATATCGTCTCTTACCGCGCACGTTACATCTATACTTCGACAAGCTTATGTTCCGTTCTTCTGCTGGCTCAAAATTCATCAAAACTTAGTTGTTTTCTTTTGTTGGAATGCGTCGGACCTTTCCACGTGAAATTTAATGTCACTATAACCTTCCGTCTCAATCTTGCCCATCCCCAGATCTGGTTGTCGGCTTTTCTGGTGATAAACACAACGTGGGAAAACCAGCTCGATCACTCCCACATGGCGGAAGATGCTGTATAAACTGCTAGGAGGAAATATTGGGGAGTCGGCCGCTGCATCTCGCCTCCTTTTAAAGCCACCCCTGCGCATCTGACCCAGGTTCAAGTTTCTCAGAAAGACACGAAGGAAGAAAAGAAGAGTGATAGAAAAGAACAAAGAGCCGAGAAGTTGGGTTGTAGAAGCAATTGACGGGTTACTTATACGCTCTGCTGCCTTATATATGTTATCATAACTGTTTCTTCTTCGCTGCATTCTTATGTTACTCAGAAACACTTAAAAAAAAAAACTATGGAAAGGGGTTGGTGATGAGATTGTGCTGCGCCCCAGGTGACGTCGATCTTCCTGACCATCGAATTTCTGTTATGAGCAGAGTGAGGGAAAGGCATCACCGATGGATCTCATTGAAGTCCCAGATATGCAGGCTGTAACTTGTAAAAGTAAGTTTTGCTCGAACTTTCACGAGGAGTTATGAAAAGCTAGGAGAGCTATATACGAGGTGGTTTTTCGTCTCTTTACAATTTTTTTAGCTTCACCATATTTTATTAGGTTACCTGTCGCAGATAACACAATTCTAATACATTGAGCTAAATTACTCGATGCGGCGGCCATTACATTTAGGAGAAATCAAAATGCTTAATTTCATAATTAACATAAATGTACTTATTAACGCTTTCATTATTTACTTTACGGCACATATTTGAATTTACGAATTGTAGCCGGTAAGTTCGAAAGGCGCATTCATTTGGCACGAATTATAAGGACTACATCAGTCTCGAGATATTAGTTTTTAATGTGTCCGACGAAATGCATTGGTTTTCCAGTTACTTTCGTGCTTCAATGCTTACAACAGCGTTTCCTTTAAAAAAAAAAGTACGTGGAACAACAGTGCATTCTGAACGGCGCATATCTCGAAGCCAGTGCCATCATAGAATTCGTTCCAAGTCGACATTCCTTGCATACTCTCTATCTACACACGTAGATGGAAATATGTGCCGCAAATTAATTATTGATAGCGTTAATCAGTGTAATTATGTTAATTATTCAACTAAGTGTTTTGATTTCTTGTTTAAACGATGGCCGCCGCATCTAGTAATTTTGCTGAATGATTAGAATTGTGCTATCTTCCACGTACAGGTGACTTTTCAAGATTTGGTGCAGCAAAAAAAAAAAAAAAAAGGACAAATGGCAATTTCTGCATACTCGTATTTACTGCCTAAAAGATTGTTACTAATGAAAACCACTCGCAAAACGAGATCCAAGAGCGCGTTGGGCATTGTGTTTACCCGTTAAAGGAACACGGCGACACCTTTTCTTCATACCTGGGAAAACACTACAGAGAGTATGATGCATTTCATTTATTATATATTCCCGAATGAAGCTTTGAAACGAACCTTATATTAAGGGAGATACAAATTGCGCATTGTTTACTTTCTTATTATCCTTCAACGCGCTTCTTCATCTCAACGGGGAAGACGTCAGTGGCCATACACTGTCCATTCCTCCTTTCTTATTGGTGATCCTTAAGAATTGTCTTCTGACAAGAGCTCCCGAGAGCGACAAAATTAAGGAGCGGTGACAGAATGGGCGGGACAGGTTAACAACCGCTGTTACCTAGTTCGGTAAAGTAGAGATCAGTGGTGTGCATGAGATGGGCGCATTGTTTACTTTCTTATTATCCTTCAACGCGCTTCTTCATCTCAACGTAAGGGCCAAGACGTCGAGGTGGAGGTGTGAGTCCATATTAAATAAACATCTTTTCTTGACTTTTGGTACCTGCCCAGTACATTGTCATTAGCGAAATTCCTCCTGAAGAGTCACTGACTTACGTCCGCTTCGGTCTGTGATAGTGCTAGCGCAATAGCTATCTCCTCCGCAGTCTCGATATTTACTGTGCTTGCCGTAACGCATGTTTGCATTGTCTTCTGTAAAGCCGCGCCTGGGCTTGTATCTAGAGCATCTACAAATACTGCGCTCCCGATTGCTCTGCTTTCTCTTCTGCCTTTATGGTACACGGGATGCATGTTCTTTGGTAATGGGGGAACGGTTATCGTATCCCTGACACAATTCGGGATGTCCACTTTGGTTCCGTTTTGAGTATCGTACCCAATACCTAGTTTTTCTAGTATGTGTCTTCCTGTCTTGGTCTTGGAAAGGCGTTCGTACTGCGCTATCCGCTGCGCCTCTATGAGCTCATCTATTGTATTGTGCAGGCCTAATTCTAATAGCCTGTCACTAGTGTGCGATTGGTAGTCCTACGCTGTTACCTAGGCATTCTAATTTAATCTTTTTTGCAGCGTACAATCTAAGGTAGGGTACGACGTATACGATCCTGCTGATAACGAACGCCTGTACCAGTCTGACCATGTTTCCTTCCTTCATTCCACTGTGTCTGTTGGCTATCCTTTTGCAAGTGTGCCCCTTCCAACTTCCTAATGGTTTCTCCATTGTTGCCTTTTGCTTCAATGAGCAGTCCCAAAACTCTGATTTTATAAACCTTAGATATGGGTTTATCATGGACTAATGCGCTCTAGGGCGTCTATCCGCCGAGGGCTAGTATTGTTCGACTGTTTCAATCGCACTTTGGAGTGTCTCTTCTATCTGACGTCATCATTGCCCTTAATTTCTTCTGTTTCGGGTAATCCGAATAATGCCAGATGGTACTGAGAAAGCCGCGGGAAAGAGCGAGCAATTTTTTTTTGCGATATTGTTAGCTCCATGCTGATGCAGAGGAAAAATATTTGGCTCGCATACGTTCATGACGGCATTATCTAGAGAATGCGCGCGCTTGAAAAAGCGTTGCAGTGCCCTTTTAATGTCAGTGCCTTTGTTTACAGAAAATGTATTTTGATTCTCTCACACAGAGTATTCCTCGTTGCGTCTAAACAAAGAAGAAGAAAACGATGACAGTATCGGCAACGCTGCCAAGGCGTATTTTTGTGCTTTGTTTTGTGTGCTTGTCTTTCACGGTTATACTCGTCAACGTGAACTGGAACAGCATGTGTAAGTTTTACGTGCAACGTTTTATATGTTTTATGTGGCGCACGTACTAGTTCTTTCGTGCCAGGTCGTTCTATGGAAAATGTCCTAGTATTATTTTTCAGTCGGTTATAGTTATACCGGGCGTTTCAGCGAACACTTTCAAAAAAATTTATAGGTTGCCTGCGGCAGATAGCACATTTCTGGTTCATGAGCTGGTCTACTCAAACAGGGAGACATTACTTGCACAATAAATGGAAATTCATAAGCGACTAATTAACAAAAATTGACTAAGTTCCTAACTAATTACCTTAGAGTCCATATTGCAATTTACAAATTCTAGAGTATGGAGTTCGCAAGGCGAATCCACTTGGAACGAATTCTCAGGACGACACCAGTTTCGAGATATTAATTCCCCAACTTTGCGGAGAAATGTATCGGTGTTCCAGTTACTTTTGTGCTTCAAAGCATAAAATGACGTTTTGCTGAGAAAGTAACTGGAACGCCAATCATAGCTATGTCAGACAGGGGGAGGAGCGTTTCATCCTTTAGGCGGAACAGGCGTTCGCCTATGGGACGGCACTTGGTGTATAGGGAGTGGCGGAACCCTCACCCTGCTTCTTTGACAAGCACGCTTAACAGGCGGACCACAGACAACGTAGCTAACTTTTGCTTTATGCAACGTTGGATGCAACGATGGATGCAAATTGGATACCGTTTTGCATTTTTGTTAAAGCGAAGCTCTCTTTGCTTCTTCCTCCCACATTTCAAGTGCTGCTTTGCCGAGTATAGACAACTTGGGCCACAGGCCATGGTGCAACTGGGCGTGTGATGCACACGGTATGTGCCTGTTGTTGGCCAGTGCCCCCTTGGTACAGGCACCCAAATAGACAAGCATAACAAGCAGAATAGTACCTGCATCAAAACATTTGCGTCATTATGTCACATTTGCGTAATCGCGTTAGCTTGAATTAACATTGCATTGTATTAGGGTAATCATGTGCAAACATTTCCGTCATTAGCGTGACGTTTGCACAACGTTTGCTTCAACATTTGCGCGAACATCAAAGAACGCTTTGCTTAGCACAGATTCCCACTTTTTGCCACGGAACGACAAAATGATACCCAGAAACTTACGTGCTAACGTTTCCCACTGCAATGACTGACGCCTCGCAAAGTGACGTTCAGAACTATATGATGCATCCGAATTTGATGCCAGAGTGGGGAGGGACGCTATAATTTGACTTTGGACGGCAAAGTACCCTAAAACGCTGCTGAACAGGACTCAGGCAGTTTGGTCACATATAACGAGTTCAATGTCGACCTTTACCTGACGAGCGGCTATCAGAGTAGACGCATATACGTAAATAGATCTCGTGTGGTACAGTAAAATATTTCCGCCTGGTTAGGGACGAGGCGTCGCTTGTCACAGAGCACATTCTGGTGAGACAGATGCTTAGTTTTCAAACTGGCACAGTGCAACAAGGAAAGGAAGAAACAGCCGAGGCGGCAAAATAAAATACCCCCCCCCCTCCAACTCGGCCAATCCTCAACACATACCTCTAGATTGCCGTCGAAACGTTCTTCAGACCCTGATCCGGACGTCGCTGTCTTCAACGTTGGTCAATCTATTCGCCTTTATGATAACGACAACAATACACTCCGGACAATGAAGTGACTGCTATTACACTGTACGCCACGTCGAATTTTTGAGGACGTTGCTCCCCAAGCACATAATTATCGGCAAGTATCAACGTATTTGTCTAGACAAAACAAAATCCATGAAACCTCGGATGTTACTGCCATTTGAGAAATACGAAGTTATCCTGAGTCCTTCATGCAGTCTTGCACAACAAACAGCTTCACTTTGTTGCTCGTGCTGGCGAGGAGTTTCTGTCGTGCTCGAAGCTCTTTGCCAAAGTCAATACTTGTCAGCGGGTGTCGCAGCGGATCGTGAGACGTGCGCCCGAAATCAAAAATTTAATTCTTGGATTTTACGCGCCAGAACCACGACCTGGTTATGAGGTTCGCCGTAGTGAGGGACTCCCGATTATTTTGACCACCTGAGGTTCCTTAAAATTGCATCAAGTGCACTGTACAGGGACGTTTTTGCACTCCACCCTCATCGACATACGGCCGCCGGGATCGAACCAGCAACCTAGTTCTCAGCAACGCCATAGCCATTGAACTACCTCTGCGAAGTCTGCCCGGAATCGAGACCAAAATTTCTATCGCGCCTTCTTTTTTCTTGGACACGTGCCAGCTCAGTATAACTGTGAATTAAAACGCAGGCTCCGACCACATGTAAATATTGATTGTGATGAGAAAAATTTCGCATCCTGGTTTCGGTTTATCACACCGCCATACCGCAATCGACAGGAGCTGGCGTAACAAAGTGTCTATACCAGTGCAATCATGGAGCACGGAAGCAGGCACAATGGCAACACATGACGCGAAAATGCGCGCCGAGCGCACCGATATGCTTGAATAAGGGCTGGCACCAGCCTCATTGGTGCCATTTTACAGTTCGGACTGACTGAAGCAGAAAGCGTAGCGTGTAGCAATTCAGTGCATCTTCGCGTAGTGGGCTCTGAGTCGCCCATTACGGAGAGCGCCACAAGAGACCTGTGAGAAAAACAGAGACGTCTCCATCAATATGAAGGGGCACTAAAGAGAAAAATAAATTGCCCTCGATTAGTAAATTGTGCTTCTACAAGACGAAAAAAGCCACTCTTATTGTAAGATGCGGCTTAATAAGCAGGAAAAGACGCATAAACGAGACAGGTGGCGACGCCACCTTGCAGTTCGCGCACCTGCCCTGACGCCGTCACGTCATGGATTTTGAGGGCGTCATCTGGGGCCTAGTTAATTTTTTTATCGGGAAAGAAGATGGACTAGATTGTATTTTAAATGAGCCAGTGATTGAACTTAGCAGGTTTCAGTAACTTTTACTGAGCCAGAACAGCCCAAGTACGAGAAAAACTTATAAATTTACGACGTCACAATGACGCGTCAGCACTATAATTTCCGCCGCGAAATTGAAAATCGTGGTAATTTGGCCTTAGTTTTCTCCTCTAGTATAATTAAGATTTTCCCGCGAAATTGACGAATACAGATTTCCAAATGAACAAATAATAATTCTAAAATGATTTAACGTTTGTCTTTAGCTTCCCTTTAAGGACCACGTTGTCACACTAAAATTATAACAGACCTTTCGTGAACGAGAAGGGAAACAGAGGGGCTTGATTGTTGTTATTCACGACCATATAAACCAGCCAGCAGGCAACGAAGCCAAGGAAATCATAGGGGTAATTAGCTGTTGTTGAAATTGAAATGGATAAAATAAGGAAAAAAAGGAGGAAATGAAAGTGGACGAAAAGATAACTTTTCGCCGGAAGGGCGTACCACCAGCATTCTCATCACGCGTGCGATGCACTGTCAATTGTGCTACAGCGACGGCCATCATCATTATTTTCTACATTTTCAGCTTCAAATACCACAGCTAATTTACCCTTACGCTTTCCTTGGCTTCATTGCCTGTTCACTTTATATGGTTTCTTCTTGGTGTGCAGTTCTCGAGGATGCGATTTTCCTGACCGAGGGAGGCGACCGCGCGCGACGACGGATATTCTTTCTAGAAACGTCCAGGATCCGAACTGTCGGAGCGCGCACAGCGTGCGCCGTAGAGTCCGCATCTCGGCTCCATCCTCACTGGTCGGTCCACTACTTGCACGCCTCCGCGAGATTCCTGTCGCCATTCTGCCCGTTCGTGAGGCTTCTGCGCACCTTCCGTAACGTGCGCTTTGCCTATCTGGACTACAAGAGTCATTTTAAGGTAAGCCGTCAAACGCCATTTTGTGGGTGGTCAGCAGTTCGTGCTACAGTACTAATTCGGACTAATTGATTCCGAACTGTTTAAACTTACAAAAATGGCGCAGGTATAGGTACAATAATGAACTCGCAATGCAAGATATTGTGGGCGCGTTTACGTTTGTTGTGTTTTTGTGAATTTGCTTGTACGTCAATGTAGCGTCTTAATTATTTTTTTTCCTATGAATGGAGAAAAAAGCAGGAAACATTTATCTCCTTTGATAAATATTGCGCAAGAGCCATTTTCGCTACATTGTGAAATTTTCGTTACATTGAGAAGTAGTCATTGCTGGGTAGAATGCGCACGCAGAAGTGAGTAATTTATTAAAGATGGCGCTCGTGTAACGAAAAAGAAGAAAATAGTAAATTTGGTTCTTGTAGTTAGAATGCTTGACAAAAACTTTAAATGACAACGAAAGTTTAAATAATTAACGGATATGGCGAGCGTGTTTGACAATCACCTGAGCACCACGGTGAAGCTGAGTCTGCTTACCCTAACGGACCTCATTAAAGCATCATACATAAGATATGCGTCATATACAAGTAAATATGAATAAATATTAGAAGCAGGTGTTAGTTACAATGTAGCCTGGGCGATAGTAGCTTCTGCAGAAGCAATGGCACAGGTGTCGTGAGGAAAGCCATTCGAGTCTCTTTCTGCTAAAAAAAAAAAGAAAAAAAATGAAGCTTGAAATGCGCTGATCCGGACGCAGTGTCACAGCTCAGAACTTCTATACGCTAGCCGATATGAATATGCCGTTTTTTTTTCTTCATGCGATAAATAGGATTTAGTTGGCTCATCAAGTTTTCATGACACACATTAAAAAGGAACAAGGAACTGTGACACTGAGAGCAGGACGCAACAAAACGGCATTCTATATCCTCCCCCTGCTCGCAACATCAATCTATAGTGAGGTCTGCCTGACTTGTCTTGTACGATACTCATACAAGTTTAAACAATGCGACTTAAACGAGGAGAAAGGACAAAACGTGCACTGCTGATGTATCTTTTGCAGTGTGCCAGCACTAAACAAGTATAGCCATAGCGAAAAAGAAAAATGTGTTTTTTTTTTTCATTTGTGTCCTTATTCAAGTCGCGCTGCTTCAATCTTCGCCACCGCAGGACACCGTCCTTGACCTGTGGCTTCGCGAGGGGGCCTACAAGCGTAGCCCGTACGAGACGGTCCACTTGTCCGATGGCCTCAGGCTGGGTTTGTTGTTCAAATATGGCGGCGTGTACGTCGACTTCGACGTCATCTTCCTTAGGAGCCTGGAAGGCATAGACGACGCTGTAGTGGCCTGTTCCGCTGACGACACGGTCACTAACAACTTCTTCGCCTTTTCTGCGCGCCACTCGTTCATCCGGGAGTGCCTCGAGGACTTCGCCTGGGGTTACTATCCAAAGGATTGGGGTTACAACGGACCCAGGCAAGCATAGTATTCTTTATTTTTTATTCTTTTCACTGAAGCGGGGTCTAAGGAAAGGAATAACTGTGAAGTAAAAAGAACAGACCACAAAATGCAGGCAATCATACGGTTGCTAAGTTTCTCTAGTAATCACTGATCGACGATGCGGCTTCTGTGCGCAAAACAATAGCTTTCCGCAGAGTTCATGATAACCTTCGTGAAACAAAAGCTTTGCCCTGGGGTCCTGTTTAATTTCGTACACCATATCTGTGTCATCATTTAACGGCTTACGAGACGGATAAAAACAATCTCAAAACAGGCCACATGTTCACAGGAAGTATTCTTTCGAGCAATCTGATTTCGAGCCTATAGTGGCTAAATTAAGACACATGCGCAATGAGACAAAATGTTCAGGGAGCAAGCTAACTCGTTACATATTAATACGTCACTTTGGAATCCACGTATCACTATATAGCATTCGTTGTTTAAAATTGCACTCGGTGTCCCCCGACGTATTGCTCATGACTGTACATCATTAGGCAACTGCTGTCTTTTGACTTTATGCGACATCGCTTCTCGGTGGAATTGTAGCAACAAGTTTAATTTCATTTGTGTCTTGACGTTAAGCCACGATTTGAGTCCGATGGCAGCTTTTTTTTTGCGCTCCAGGACTGACAGCGTGCAGCTGTCGACTATAGTCTACCATTCCGTTATGTCAGCACGTCGCGAGTAGTTAATTACACGTCTCCGCGGCTTTAGTTGTATGTTATTGAAGCCTCTCAGTGGCGATCGCGCCGCCGAGCTAATCGATGGCTTGCTGCGCTGTCGCTCAAATTTTTTAGTAACTTCCCAAACGTGTATATGAGTACTATACTGAATTAATGAATTAATAATATAAGTAATAATTGGTTGTTTATTAAGTAAAATGTGAAATAATGGAATAGAATTACTGCTGACCACGCTGGCTAGTGTTAGTGGATGACACTTGAATGGTCTCCAGCAGAGAGTGAGGGGGTATGTGGGAGTTAAGCTCAGGGAGAGCTGATAGGAAAGAGGATAGTTGCGATAGAAAATGGCCACTTAGTCTAAATATATCCTCCGGAGACCTGAACACAACTACGGGACATAATCGCTCTTCAAGGTGGTTTTTATTGTCTACTGTTACATTATGAACTTCAACGACATAAAAAAAAATTTAAATACCATGGTTATATGCCAAAGGTTGCGTCTCCATGTACGTGAAAAAAAATTGTCTTCATCGTGTACTCATGTTTGCTATGCTAAAAAACTGCATTTCATTGCTTAAACGATGAAACGCGAATCGAACTACGTGTAGTATATTGCCATGTTTCTGCCACGTCCGGTATTTTCACGCAATCTCAGTGATTTTGAAGCAGACCTCGAGGTTGTTTTCGGCCGTCTGGGACGACACAGAGATCTAGATAAATTTATTGTCAAATTTCTCGAAAGCGGATGACAAGAACATAAGTAAACCACTGCTTCACAGTTACACATGCACCGTACTTCATACTCAGAATAAATATGTTGCGTAAGCACTTCCGGGTGAATTTCGAAAAAATGTTGAAGGTAATGTGCAATGCATTGTACTATTATGAGCAATATGAAAGGGAACACAGGAACGCGTGGCAAACAGCCTCGAACAGACTCGGAGCGATACGCGGATGGTGCTGTGAAAAACAAAGGGGGAAAGGAAGGCGCTCTTCCACTAACTGTTGGCACTCCCACCACGCTGGCATTTCTACAAAGCAGCAGCTTACGTCATTTCGTCGATAATATGGTATCGTCCGGCAGTCGATAACACGGTAATCGTCGCAGTGACTTACACCGATTCATTTTCTTTTCTTTCATTCATTCTTTTTTTTTTTTCGCGCAACCGTTTGATAGTACTATTAGAACTAGCTTGCCTTGTATTTCAAACCGATTCTTTATTTGAATCGACGCACCCAGTTGTCAGTGACGCAATATTTAACAGTGTTGTCAATGTCTGCTGGCGATGCGAAGTTCCGCACTTTGCTACACTTTGCAGACGCACGGCGGGAATGCGAACAGTTGTTAGAACAGCGTCCCCCTTTCCACCTTGTTTCCGACGGCGGTCGCTGCGTATCACCCATAGCTGGGTCTGAGGGTGTTTACTACGCGTTTCTGTGTTTCCTTTCATATTGCTCATAATAGTACAAGGGGTCTTAGAAGGATATGCAGTTCGCGACTTCGTAAATCTTCACTCTTGGGTCGCTTGTTGTGACACTTGACAGGGTGATTGCGAAATCGCCCAGCTCGCCGTCCGAGTTGAGATATGCCAATTTAAGGTGGGCATTATAGTGAGCTACGAAAGCGTGAGATAGATGCAGACGAGCAATATCTTCATTACATATAACTATGTAAAATGTTGTCGGGCGGGCACCCGCCGTGGTTGCTCAGTGGCTATGGTCTTGAGCGGCTGAGCACGAGGTCGCGGGATCGAATCCCGGCCACGGCGGCCGCATTTTGATGGGGGTGAAATGCGAGAACACCCGTGTACTTAAATTTAGCTGCATGTTTAAGAACCCCAGGTGGTCCAAATTGTCGGAGTGCCCCACTACGGCGTGCCTCATAATCAGATCGTGGTTTAATTGGCACGTAAAACCCCATATTTTTTTATTTATTATCATTTTTTTTGTCGGGCGGGACTAAAGCCCCGCTATATAGAGGGGCTTTAGGTGGCACGACTCCCAATGTTCAGGCCATTTCGTCCGCAGTAAGGCCCCGTTGTTTACGATCGCGAGCTGTTGTCAGTCGCAGCTGATAACACGTGCGTACGTGGCTGCCTGGCTTGCCGGCGACATATCGCCGCGCCGCGCGCTTTGGTCCAGCGGACGCTACGCGCGGCTGGAAGGAGGCGTCACATTTCAAGACTCGGCTACACACTCGTTGAGGTCACTCTTTCGGTGCACACTCAGCTCGTGCCTGCGTCCTTGGCCCCATGTAATCTCTAGTAAAGGCCGCTTCCCATTCCGGAGAGCCTTCGTGTCAGTACAACTACGCAGCTGCGTTTCCCGACCATATATAGTTCCGGACCATGCATGGGCGACGGCAGGGGTGTGCAAAAGGGGCACTTGCCTCCCCCCCCCCCCCCCCCCCCAACACAAAATCCTGCCAGCGCCCATGTCCCGAAGTATATATACATATACTTAGAGATTGTGTGTAACAGGCTCGATGGTTGTTGCACAGTTCCTCGCGCGCGTGCCCCGATCTTTCGCAAATTTCTCGTTTATTCATGCTGCTATCGTTTTATCTCGCTCACTAGTAGAAGGTTGACAGCCTCTACTACTTCAAATATTTAGTCTCTGAAACCACGAAATGTTTAACGATGCATAATTCAATAAGGTGCCATGGCAGTTGCCGTGAACTTAATATGGATTTTAACGCGAAAGTGTTATGGACCCCATGTCGCAGAAAATTCGGTGTCGGCGTCGTAGCCGGCGTTCGCGTCCCATGAGCGAAAATTGCCGTGTATATTCTATACGGCACTAAAGTTCTTCTATCACTAAAGTTGCTCATGCCTTGTATTACATTGTTTACAAAGTTGTTCATCGGAATTTTGTGAATCACAGCCCACAAACAAATGTCATGAAAGAAAACACCGACAGCGCATTTGCCTTTTATGTTAAATCTTCTCAGACTCAAATATTAAAAGTGCGAAACAATAACAGAAGATCGGCCCACGCAAGAGGCCGCGTTTTTACCAGAAAGCTCGCCTTGGTGCTGCGTTCGCCGCCGACGTTTCCCGGTAAACATTACGGTTGCATAAGCTGCAGTTGCCGGGAAGCGTGAGAAGCAGTCAGGGATCTTTGAATGCTATCGCGTTCCACTCTTAAAGGCGAAGCTTAGGCATCCTCCAAATTTTTATTCAACTCCTTCTTCTCTCTCTCTCTCAGGGTTGTGCGCAGAGTCCTGCTCCGGTGGTGCAACGCAACCAGGGTAGAGCAAGCGCTGGACAACAGGCGGCGCTGTCGCGGCGTGACTCTGCTGCCACGCGACCGCCTTCTACCGCTGAACCACACGACGGCGAAGCTGCTCTTCGACGCTGAAGCCGGCCTGAACGTCAGCGAGTCGTTCGGCCAGAGCTATTTGGTGCACACGTTCCACAGTCGCACCCGCGACATCCAGGCCGAGCAAGGCTCGTTCGTGGAACGGGCGGCCGCCGAAAACTGCCCGCGCACCTTCGACCTAGCGAACAGACTGCACGGCCACTTTTGATTCGATTTATACAACGACGGGGAAATGAATGGCTTTAAGGGCGAACAAGAAGCACTCACTGCATGTGTGAAGAGTGTGAATGACTGTCGCGATGCAAAGGCGCAAAGCTTACTGTACACCTTCAAGATATGATAGTTTGTAGACAATTTATTTGTAGACAGCCAGCAACAATTAGCTTTCTTCTTTCATGAAATAAAAATCAACAACCAACTGCCCCGCTACTACGCACCCGCACTCCGTACGCACTTTCACACCAGCACGTGCTTTAGAGGAGAAACGGGCCAAAATCTGAAACAGACCGTGGCGCCATACGCTTGCACGCCTGTTCGTAACAATGCAGAAACTAACGCGTGTTGTGCTTATGTGTTGTAAATAATAGAACAGCACGCACGGATGGCAGCACGCGCAGTGAACAGGAAGGCACAGCAGCCGAGCGTAACTGAGCGCTAACGAACTACAAGTGCATGGCGACTTTTGGATGCTAGCCAGGAGAGCGCGACAGTCGTCTGACGGTATACTTACAGTTCCTGCACGCGCCCGCTAACCAGGCTGGCTTGGTGAACGCGGTCGCCTCGCTGCCTGTGTACACATACAGGTTGCGCAAGAGTGTGTAGGTGTCTCTGACAGCAAGACTGTCAACGTTTCTACATTAAAATGACAAATTCTTTTTGTCTTGAGCGCTATCGAAAGTTTACTGCATTTGCATTTTTTTCTTTCTTTTCAGCGCAACGTGAGCGTGTCTTTAGGTTGCTGCAAGACATATTCTTGCTTTTGTTTTTCTCCATCTCGTCAAAGTTTGGGATAGCATTTCAACTAGCTGGCTAGCGGCTTTGTAAACTGGCCCCCGGCTGATAAGCTCGACCTCTCCCGAAACATTGCCCATTACGTGCATGTGAGCAACAAAATTAGCGAGAAAACCTGGATGGTTGAAACACTTAAACTCTTACCAATATTCGTAATAGAAATTGCGTACTCTACCTTAACACTTTGCACTCGCTACTTTCTGTGAAGAACACTGATGCGTGCACGCCATTCTTGACCTGAAAATATAGACCAGAATATTTTACTATTTCGCACACGTTTAGAGCAAGCAAACTTAATCTCGATCCCCCTCACGATTAATTACGCCGGCCGTTCTCATGGCGACGGTCGTTGCCATGACGGCGGCGGCAGCCGTGCACCTTCTCCCGCGTATTATCACCATGGTTACCGCCACGCTGTCTGCCGCAATTATATTTTACGTCACCACGTTAAAGTGTCGCCCTGCTGCTAGGCAGCAGCGCCTCGGCGCTAGCTTCAACGGAGTGTTAGCGTTACGTCAGCGGGCGCCTGTATTAACCCGTTAGCGTTAAAGGCCTCGTATCGCATAAAATCCGGTGTCGGTGTCGGCGTCGGCGGCGTTGTCCGGTAGCTCCGCTATACGTGCATAGCGTTCGCCGCCAGCGTTTCCTGGTAAACATTACGGTTACATAAGCTGCAGTTGCCGGGAAGCGTGAGAAGCAGTTTTGAATGCTATCGCGTTCCACTCTTAAAGGCGAAGCTTAAGCGTCCTCCAAGTTTTTAGGCGTGCCAGTGGGAGCTACAGACAGATTAACCTCCCAGGGTGTCCATATCAACGAGGCACGACTGTCTAGCTAATCCTATCGAACCCACCCGCTATACAGAACCACTCATAGCACACAGCGAAGCTTTGGGACGTAATACTCCGTAAATTATACAGACCTCAAACGAACTTGTTTTGGGCCGGTTGGTGATTTATTATACATGTTGCTCTTGACACCAAGTACGGAGTATGAAGTAAGGGAACAGAAAAGTAACAAAGAAATGAATAAAAGAAACAGCGACGAACCTCTATATTCAACTTTGTTGGAGCAATGCCTGAAGAAGTAAAATCTTCTCGTGGACCCCGAGTTTCTCTCTGTTATAGCCCGCATGTCGAACTTTGAACTCTATAGGTTCAAGGTCGTCCGGAAGAGACCTTTCGTGAGTGCTTGAACACAAGCTTTCTCCTCTAGTTATTTATAAATTTGTAAAATGACGTCAAAGGCATGAACAGTTAGTAGTTGGCACTTCTCTGTGTCTTCCCTGTTCCCCTGCTTCATGCTCCGTTACTTTGCACCAAGAACAGCATATATATATATATATATATATATATATATATATATATATATATATATATATATATATATATATATATACAAACCCAGGAGAGACAAGGACGTAGCACTCTCACCTCTGAAGAAACATTTATGTGTTGTTCTTCTGCGTACCTTTGATAAAGATTCCGGTCCGACTTGTCAACATGCAGTCGTTCACGAGCGAAGCCCCACGTATACCGCTAGAGAGAGAGAGAGAGAGAAAGGAGGAAGGAAAGGCAATGAGGTTGACCAGACTTTGTCCAGTTTGCTACCCTACACGTGGGGAGGGAGAGGAGGGAGCGAAAGAAAGAGAGAGAGAGAGAAGACACGAGTTTTGATGTAGCTATGTTGAGCTACCCCGTGCTGAGCGCGAGACTGTGTTCCCAGTTCCCGGACGCATTGGCTTTGTGCTGCTTCGGCCCCTTATTTTTAATTAATTAATCAATCAATCAATCAATCAATCAATCAATCAATCATTAAATCAGTCAATCAACGCGTTGGTGATGTACTTATTTGTGAGAGCATGGGCAGATCAAAAGGCTGTAAAATATGACAAACAAGTAAAAGTGCCTCGGGTGGCACTGCCGTTATTTACTGCAGCCCCATGTTTAAATTTCTATGCATTCAAGAGGGAACTGAAGCAAACGTTAGTGTCTGCGCGCCTGGCTTTGCTGCAATACGCGCCTGCGTTGTGGTAAAGACGACAAAACGCATGGGTGCACTTAAGCTTGGAGGACTTCGTGCGCACTATTTCGCGATGGCGCATATTGATAAATTTACACTTCTAAGTAAGAATGTGGCGCCATCGTCAATTTCGTCAAAATTGCATCATCGTCATCGTCAACTGCAACTGAGTCAATATTGGGGCTTTACTTAGTGCAATCATCCATACAAAGTCGCTCTCTTCCTCGATGTTTTCTAGGGGTGTGCGAATATTCGAACATGTTGAATAACAAAATTGAATATTTAAAAATTAAGTTATGGGGTTTTACGTGCCAAAATTACGATCTGATAATGAGGCACGCCGTAGTGGGAGACTCCGGAAAATTTGGACCACCTGGGGATCTTTAACGTGCACCTAAATCTAAGTACACGGGTGTTTTCGCATTTCGCCCCCATCGAAATGCAACCGCCGTTGCCTTGATTCGATCCCGCGTCCTTTTGCTTAGCAGCCCAACACCATAGCCACTAAGCAACCACGGCTGGTAAAAAAAAAAAAAATTAGAGTAATCTCCTAAGGCGGAATCGAACAGGGAATATTCGATTCGGTCATCGAATCTAATAGTGACTATTCGTAAATACTGATATTTTTTGAATAGCCTACGAATATTACAGAACGTCAAATCCGCTCAATGAAATATAAATGTTGACACATAATATAACATGACACAAACATAAATTTCATCACCGCGGGCATATATAGGCATAAAACATCATAAATTACGTAATGGAGCAGGCTACGTCGTTCAGGGAGCCATACTTTACCGGCTACACAGCGATCATTCGCGCTCTCCAAATGGTTCTGTGCATGCAAAAACAAAAAACAAAACTGCTCACTTGTTCCTGGTGCTGCATTTGTTCTTTTAATGATAACGTCATGAACACTAAGATGTTAACATCGTTTTATATTGACTCTGAAAAACTCTGTTCAATGTTCGGAAACTATTCGAAAAGTATTCGATATTCGATTCAATTCGCTTGTGGCACTATTCAATTTGTATTCGATTCGGTCTCAAAAATTGCTATTCGCACACCATTACTTTTTTGCTATTCACAAGTGATCACTTGTGTGCTCCAAGACAAGGTCGAAGTGAAGGCCACCAAGTCTAGAGCACTGCACGGACCCCGGCTGGCCCGAAAGCCCGGGCTGGGTAAAGCGATATTTGGCGGGCTTGAGTCGGGATCGGGCTTGAAGCCCGATCACTGATGAGCCTAGGTGGGACCTTCGAGCACACGCCGGCGCTCTGCATAGATCCAAGGTATCAAAGTTCAAGTCATAAGTTGGAAAAACTGGCTCTTAATTACAGACAGCAAACAAAATCTCAAACAACAACAGTCTACACAACAAATTTGAGTGAAATTCGAGCAATGATGAGTTCTTTCGCATGGCCGAATCTTCATATCGCCTGAACTGGAGCACTCATTTGGATCCCTAACGTTCGTCGTAAAAAAGAAACGCGACATGAAAATCGTTACCGTAATAGTTAAATGCAGCATTGTAATTAGTGCTGGCGATTAATTTTTTATGATTTCTAACGATTTCTTTAAACAATTTGCAGCTATCTTTCAAAAAAGTATAAATCTCGTTTGTGAAACACTAGTGTAGTGTAATACGATACATTTTAAAACACACTATATGGGCTAAATACTCGTATTTCTCTTTTGGTCTGTTTTCGAACAAGGTGTCATTTTCATTTGTGTTGGCTTCAAATAGCTGTCCTCTTACTGGCATGATTTCATATAATCATACAGATACGTTCTATACAGGGCCTTTCCCATCCCCCTGTATAGAGCGCATCGCTGCGTGCACACCGACTTCGCAGTGAAGCTACCTAAAGTTAATGAGAGGTGTGCTATAATTGGCGACTTTTGCGCACTCTAATGGTTAGTGCCTTCTATCTTCGTATACACTCTCCGACTGGGACGAAAGCATAAGTATTGCTTTCGGAGCTAAGTTTTGATACGAGGTAAAAATATGCAGCAATAGAAATGTAAAGGTTGTGGGGATGCGCGACTCTCACGCGTCTCCTGTGGTCCGGCTTCACCGCGCGGGTGGGCGCCGGAGGCGCTCGTAGTGGTTGCGGCGCGTTGCGAGAGATGGCGCGAGTGTCGCGATGCTAACGCCACCGAACGGCGGGGTGACTTGGGAGAAAAAAGTTGTCGCAGTTTCACCTGAAAGGCGAAGCATCAATTGCGATAGCAAATTTGTAGAGAGCTATACGGAGTAATGATATTAACTTTATCAGCTGTATAAACTTGGACATGCAGCAGCACCGGCAACACGCAGAACTGTTGTCGACGCCGTCGGCGTTTTGCCCGCGTTCGCTCAAAATGCGTGCGGCGTTGGTGACTGTTGCCGGAGCCTCTGATATAAATAGGCACTTGGTGCCACAGCTCAACGTCGCCTCCCTTCCCTCCCCCTCCCCACCCCCTCCCCCACGGCCTCTCGGGCGTCGGAAGAAGGCGCGTTTGCTCTACATATATGGTGATTGTAAAGGAGGAAAGAGACGCCTACTTCTGCAGCCCTTAAGCGAGCACGGCGCAGAACGCGCGTTTGTTCTCCGCCGTGCGTTCACTCCCCGTGAAAGCGCGCGTCCCTCGCGCGCCCTTTCACTCGCACATACAGCGTTCGGCGCGCGGCGACGATTTCATCTCCATTGACGTCATACGGAACCTCACGGCGACGGCGACGCCGACGCCGACGGCAGAAATCTGCTTTTGAGTGTCCATATAATTGCTATCGCAATAAAAGGTCGAAGGCCTTTGTACTTCTTTGGGGTAGGGATCGGTGAGCGACGCGGACGTCCCGTGCGTGCGCCGATCCACGCTTCGCGAGACGTCTCGCGTGGCTCGGAGCGGGGCACCGGTATGGACGAACACGGATCGTTCGAGCGCGCCACCGTTCGCGTGACTGTACATGTGAACGACTAGGCGATGGTGTCATTGCATGGGGCGAACGTATTCGCTCGCTATCGGGTCGCGGTGAGTTGGACTTACTCGATTTGTCGCGCGCCTATGTGAATGTTCTATTGGTTGTAATTCGGCTAGTGTGTATTAGTGTATGAAAGGTGCAATAAATGCCCTTTTGATTGTTTGCACTAGTGTGTTATCGTTCCTTTGTCCCAAGAGCACGTGTAAGACCCCACAACGTTTGGACAGCAAATACAATATGGGACACGGGCGAATGCACAGTACATTTCTAGCCCACAGGCGTACTCGTGCGTTATCGAGTGGAAGCGAAAGCCAAGCGTCAGGGCTCGTGTAAAATACGCGAACACATCCACTGAAGCAAATCTTGCGCAATTACTAGTGTATCACTTCGTGTTCTTCTCATTTATCAATACTCGGTCTGCACTTGCTGAACAGGTTATTGAATTTCCATTGTCGTGACTGTTTCATGAACTCAGCTAACGAAATCGAAATAATATCAAACTAAATTGATGGTTTCTTCAGATCGTGTGTTAGAAAGAACAGGTGATATCCTGGAGCTTCGGGAACGATTCGCATTTGAAGCGGAACTCTCCATAGTGCTTGGGTGGATGGATGTTATGAGCGTCATCTTTGATACGGGGCGGTGGTTTGCGCCACCAAGCTCTTTTTCTTATTTCGTCTAATGTCTTACCTATCGTTTTTCTTTTTTTTTCAAGCAAGCAAAAAATACCCAGCACCAAACTTTCTGAACCAGTATTGGGAACTTTGTTTTTGAACGCCTCCGTTGTTTGTGGTCTCCCTACTTTTCTGCCGCCAAACCTCCGATCGCCTTTTACTAATATCGACTGCGGACATGTTTACTTTACCCCTGCTATTCCTGAACCCAAGGGGCATCAATGAAGCCAGCGGAGCCTGAACCGAACGCTAGGTAGATATCTTTACAATTTAATAAATCATTGCTCCATCGTTTCCCTAGCAATACTGCAGCAACCACATCCTTCTTCTACCTTGGTGTACCCAGCTTTATAACTACGTGTCCTAAGGCATCCTGATCTCGCTTCGAAAAAAAAATGAAGAGCTTCCCTTTGAGTTATCATAAATTGTTTCTTTCCTGATTTCTTTTTTACCTCTTAGGTAGCTGCTCAAAGCCGGTTTCTTCCATTTCCACCACCCAGGAGATTGTCTCAGCCTCTCTGACTTGGCGCTTAACGTTCTTTGTTGTCATGTTGCTTACTAAACCGGTCACATACTTGCTGGTAAGCTTCCTAGTTTTTTTTTTTTTTCCTCCACGGTGTGTCCACATTTTTTTTTCCCTGTACAAATACTTGAACACTCTGGCAACCCATTTACTTTCTTTCATATTCATCAGTCGTTCTTGGAAATGAATTTTATTCTGAGCTTCCCTCCCTTCAAAACATGTCCAGCTTATATCACCCTGTACAGCGTCATTTGTAGCCTTCCCGTGAGCGCCCGATCCGAGGTGTTTCGCTGACCTTTGGTTGCCATCGAGTTATGATTGTACCTCTGACTTCAAGCAAACAACCGCATTTCCAAATGTAAGTCCTGGAACCATTACATCTTTCCATTCCATTCCATTCCATTCTTCAATGAGAGGTGCGTACCGCTCATTGAAGAGCGGTACACACCCGGTGCATTCATGGTGCAGCTCTCTAACGCGTTGACGTGAAAGAGTTTCATTTAAAAGTGGCACATACCCTGTACCCAGGAGAAACATGCTTTAATGATATGCTGGAGATGCTAGCCTGGCTGTTTGCCTTACATGCTACTCCTGGTGCTGGGTGATGATGATGATACATAAAGTGAGAAACACTTAAAAGCACATACAGTCACATACAGTCACACACACACACAAGTATATATATATATATATATATATATATATATATATATATATATATATATATATATATGCCCGCAACGAGCCTTAATGAAACTTTATAAATACCTCTACAGAATATATATATATATATATATATATATATATATATATATATACACTGTAGAGGTATTTATAAAGTTTCAGTAAGGCTCGTCGCCCGCAAGACTGTCAGCATTGCTTTAGTGGCGCGTACCGCACAGGCGGTTCTTTGCTATGGGCCGAGAACTTGCCGCACTTCCAAGCTGGATATCCGTTGAAGGTGTAGTGCAGCCTTCAAGGACTGTCTCTGTGACGCATAGCGGCAGCAGTCGCACAAAATGTGTTCCAGGTCATAAGGGGCATTGCATTCACAACGCATTGGACAGTCAATCAGTGGCATCTTGCACTTGAAGGAGTTCGTGTAGGCGACGTTGAGTCTGATGTGGTGTAGGCATGATTTATTTATTTCTATTTATCTATTTAATACCCACAGCGCCCATTCAGGCGCGGGGGGGGGGGGGGGGGGGAGGGTACATAAGAAAAAAATGTCACAGTTTCGCCCTAAGGGCGAAGCAATGAATGCGATAGCAACACAGCAATCTCATACGAAGTAAGGTGAGCGGCTTTGGTAGCAACAACACGCAGAACTGTTGTCGACGCCATCGGCGTTTTGCCCGCGTTAGCTCTAAATGCGTGCGGCGTTGGTGACTGTTGCTGGAGCCTCTCATATAAATAGGCACTTGGTGCCGCAGCTAAACGTCGCGTCCCTTCCTTCCCCCTCCCCCACGGCCTCTCGCGCGTCTGAAGAAGGCGCGTTTGCTCTACATATATGGTGATTGTAAAGGAGAAACGAGACGCCTAATTCTGCAGCCCTTAAGCGAGCACGGCGCAGAACGCGCGTTTGTTCTCCGCCGTGCGTTCACTCCCCGTGAAAGACGCGCCCCTCGCGCCCTTTCACTCGCACATACAGCGTTCGGCGCGCGGCGACGATTTCATCTCCAAATGACGTCATACGGAACCTCACGGCGACGGCGACGGCGACGGCGACGGCGACGGCGACGCCGACGGCAGAAATCTGCTTTTGAGTGTCCATATAATTGCTATCGCAATAAAACAAACTTAAAAATAAAAATTGCAGGTTTGCATAAATTCGTGTAAATGAAAAACAGATTATTATACGCCGACACAAAAGCATACGGCCGCGTAGCACACAACCATATCGGACACAGGCGCGTTGCAGATGTCACATGACAAAAAAAGTACAGGAAGCACAATGATAACAAAGATTCATAATAACAAGGCAAAGAACAAAGCGAAGAATAGCAGTAACACGCGGTAGTGATAAAAGATACAGCACAAAAAAAAAGAAGCACTAAAAGAAAAGAATATCATTGGCAACTAGGATTCTGTATCGGTCATGGTGATTGTTAGACATACCCGCGATATTTATCAAGCGTTAGTGTTCATGAGATTCTATCGTTTTTAATGCAGAAAAAAAAACTATTAGTACAAGAGTACAAGAGCATTGGCGTCTGGCGAAAATAATCATGGCGAACCACATCATCCCGAGCCACCCCGACCACACAGGCACTCCCCGTGGCGCAAGACGTTAGTGTACAAAAATTGAATTTCTCAAAAAAAAAAAAAAAAAATCCGTCAGCAATATCGTAAAGTACGACTTACCCAGAACCTATACAGGCGTGATAGCGTCGGATTATAACTTGAAAAGCCTGATAAGCAGCCAGGGATTTTTGAATGCTATCGCGTTCCACTCTTAAAGGCGAAGCTTAAGCGGGAACAAGCGCTCTTCGTTACTGGGCCTTAGTGCTGGCCTTAAATAATGTTTCTTCCTCATCCTCCAATTATGATGGTGTTTCGCTGTGCTTTGGTTCTTGGCAACATTGAGGGGAATGTTGAAAACCGAGCCTTTCTAAATTTTGGACACCCGCGCGCCTCGGGGCAACAGCAAACAATCTTTAAAATAATAAAGAAAGGTCCTAGGGCCTTCACATTTTGATATAAGACGGCTTAGCTCCTGTAAAAATGTCTTTCCAGCAATGCATTTGTGTTTAAAAGTGAAGCCAACTTTAAGGGGATCAGCGTAAGCTTGGTCTCACTAAGCTGACTTTCCCACGTTGTGTGTTGCAGTGAAGCCTACTCATAAAGAAAAATGTGATGCGAACGGAGCCCGATAACGCTATCGCGTTCCACTTTTAAAGGCGAAGCTTAAGCGTCCTCCATTTTTTTTTAATTTGGTGCAGCCAAAAAACGCTTTACATATAAAGTATGGGATTTTATATAAGGTTCTTATACGTTCATATATTGGATATATCGGTTATTGAGCATATAGGGTATTTTCTCGATAGGATGTTTCATGATATATGAGAACATTAAACTTTTTATCTATAGGATCGCTGTATAGTACGGAATTATTGGATATGAGGCATATGGTTTTTTTTTTCCGATAGGGTTTCCTTACAAATGCGAAGACGTTGCGCTCAAACCGGCATTCAGGCTGTTTCCTTGGTTGGACTCGGTCCGGGTGGAATCAATTTCAATATTACGTCGTTAGGTCTACCATGTTCATGCTTCTTTCTTTCTTGTAGCGCCGCCATATTTCAGCGTATCGTAACGGGACCGGATATCCTCATCTTGGGTAAACAGCACAACCCAGACACGGGCAAGAGCTGAGGAAGTGATATCCTGTTTGCTGTTAGACTCCAATTACGAGACCTCTCGGTACAGATTACGCTGTCATAGCAGCAGTCCGTGCCAAATTGCATTTGCCTATATATAGCATGATAAGGGCCAAGGCGCCTTGTACCTCCTTTGTATATTTTTAGCCTTGCGGCGTATGCTCAACAACTGCATTTCTATACCAACCAATACAGACAGAGCTTGTGAGAAATTGTCACACGATTTGATTGGACATTTATTTATTCTGCTGGGAAGTGTGTATTGTAGTGAAATGCGTTCGGTTGTAGAGCTGTTTACTGACCCAAACGAGCACTTTCTGAAGCCTTGGTGTTCATCGATGAGAACAATTACAGCGAGGCTCTTACTGTTCAAGATTGTGTCGGGGGCTCTGCAAGCTTAGTGCATAACAGTGCATTGAGTGCACAACAGGGCAAACGCTGCTAAACGTTCGCTTTAAAGTTTTTTTGAAGCACACCGAACGATGACGCAACTTCTCCGAAGAAGTTTAATCAAAAATGCAACAATCGAAAGTATCGAAGAAACTCTGTAGTCGTCGAACACCGAGAACGGCATTCGGGTAATGTAAAGGAACATCCGCATCCGATAATTAATGTCGTAACACGCAACCATTTATGATTTCTCTAGTTGACAACTGCACATCGCGTCGGCGCCAACAATGTGTAGGCATGCATGCTATACATTCATATTATAGCCGCAGTGCGTTCCACCTTCTTATCGTAATCCCGGAATGAAAATGTCCTGTTAACAGCTGTATACTGTTCAACACTGCTGTCACTGTCTGTAAATCCGTATCTCGCATGGTGTCACAGTGCACAACGTTAATTAATCATGATGTTTTAAAGCTGTAGGCCTAATAGAACGTTACATGACGACAAGCTCGTCGCCATGGCTGTACTGTCAAACGTCATGGCTGCACCGTCAACCTCACGCATGTCATCGCAAAGAACACAGCTATCTGTTACGTGGCCATAACGGAAGAAGTCTGTTATTAAGTTAAATATATGAGCGGTAGTAATAGTTATTATGATTAAACTTGTTGATCATTGTAATTGTTTCACACTCTGTCATGTTTACGCGCACTTTTGCTACAGTATAACGCGAGCAAAAGAAAACCTAAACTGTCACTTCATCTGAAGTGATTTTCTTCTTTGTATGTAAAATGGCGTATAATTAATGACTTGCTTGCTTACCGAAGCTGCAGGTTTTAAAAAAGACGTGCACCATACCGATTTAGCGGAAAGTCAATAAGGAAGCCATAGATAACAAAGAAAATTACCCCTCGGCGCTCATATTATCGCCATCGCGTGCTGGCATGAAACGCTCAGATCTGTGAGAGTGTTGCACCAAAGGGCTGAAGCGCAAACACGTGCAACCGAGTTGTGTGTTTTTTTTTTTTTTTTTTTTTTTTTTTTTTTTTTTTTTTTTGCACCACGTTCGGGTCCGCCCCTGACCTGTAACTGCGCCGCGTTGGCAAGTTTGCGAACTAATAGAGACGGGTTGCGCGTTGGCCCGTATTACACGACACGTGCTAAGTTCAGGGACGATATAAATCACATAAATAGAAGAGAGAGAAAACATTTATTTGGACCATCGAGGTCGCAATTGTGCTGGATAGGGCAACTTTACGAAATAGCTCACAAACGTTTCTGGCTCCTGCGGGAATGCGCGAATTATCAATAATAAACGTCACAAAATACAAGTGACATATATGCTTAAGAGAGAGAGAGAGAGAGCAAGAAGAGAAAAGGCAGGGAGGTCTGCCAGACAAGAATCCGGTTTGCTACCCTACATGGGGCGGTAAGGGAAAGGGGGAATAGAAAGGAAAAGAGGAAGAGAGTAAGTACTGAGTATACGTGGGATGGTGTACTGGGACACTATAATTAGCGGTCTCTTAACCGGTGCACTTCAAGTAGTGTACTAGTGCCCGAATCGCTTTTTGTGCCAGTGACGCCGGGTGTATAGCCATGGTCCAAGTATCTTTGTCTCAGATAATGGTCTCGAGTCCAGTCGGTTTAAAGTTGTCCTGAGAGAGAGGCGTTGTACATCGTCGAGGACAGGTACACAAGAGGGGTTCGATAGTTTCCTCGCCCCTACAGGAGTCGCACATCGGGCTCTCGGCCATTCCCATACGATAGGAGTAAGCGTTCGTGAACGCCACTCCTAGCCATAAGCGGCACAGCAAGGTTGTTTCGCCGCGGGAAAATCTAGATGGCAGTTGTAGCCGTAGCAAAGTGTCAAGCTTATGCAATCGGCATTTCAAGGCACTTGAACTCCAGAAAGCTTGTGACTTTTTACGTGCAAGCAGACGAAGTTCCCTGGTAGTGTCCATTCTCGCCAAAGGTATTGGACGCGTCTGGGTGTCTTCGTGGACAGACCGGGCAGCCCCGAGTGAGCAGAAATTCACTGAAAGATAATGTAGTGCCCTGTTTCCAGAGCATGGTGATGTACTTCCCTGCTGTCGGATATCATATGCTCGTAAGTTCTGTGATGTAAGGCAGACTTGATAATGTGAAAAGCTGCCTTAGAGCCACAAAATATGACCCATTTCTGTGCCGGCTCTTTGGAGACGTAGGTCACAGCTACATGGAGGGCTGCAAGTTCTGCCGTCGTAGATGTAGTCATATGTGACAATTTGAATTTAACTGTAACGTGCTTGGCTGGAACTACAAATGCGGCATTTGAGCTGGTAGGATGAGGTGTGTATATATGTGTGCATCATTATATGTCTGGCGTAGTAATAGGAGCGTCAGTTGCTTCAGAGCCGGCGACATACGATTGACCTTCTTGGTAATTCCGGGAATAGCAAAATTCACTTGAGGCTGTCGCAGGCACCACAGGGGAGATGAAGGCTTCGCCGCCTGTGTATAAGATGAAGGTATGCACTCTTGATGAGCGCTAATAACTTTTGAAAAAGTCGCTTGAGGTGATGGTAGGTGATGGTCGGGGATCCTGAGAGCGAGAAAAGACTGGGAGGTTAATCAGGTAAAAGTTTGCTACTCTGCATGGGAGTGGGAGAAAGTGGTCAGAGAGGTGAGGCAGAGAAGAATAATATCAAAATAGAATGGGAAAGCGTTCCCATAATAAGTGTTCACACAAGCCAATGGATCGCAAGAAGCACATGCAATGCTTGCAGGGCCTTCTGGTATGATGATGAGTCATGTCGCGAGATGGCGAGAGAGAGAAGCAGGGAAAGGCAGGGAAGTTAAGCAGGCGCACGTTTGGTTTGCTACCCAGCACTGGAGAAAAAGGAGATAAAATACTAAAAGAGAGAAAGGAGAGCGAGAGAGAGAACACTAGTTGCGCGTACATTTTAAGGTGCGCACCGAGTCTGTGAGCGGTCGCTGATACCTGTCGACGTGGTGCATGCGAGCAATGTCCTCTTTGCTTTCTACGCCAGCGACGACCATGTTCCAAGAACGTTTGATTTTGAAAACGGTTTTTAGCACAGCCGGTACAACGAATCCCGGATTAGATGGCGCTGGACGTCGTGACGAGAAATAAGCCACAGAGGTTGTTGGGTAGTCCCTTAGGTCTCGCTCGAAGCACAAAAGTGTGCCAAGCATTATAATGTGGGACGAGTAAGCTTTTGTAAATGCCACCCCGATCCAAAGGTGGCAGAACTATGTCACATCGCAGTGGAAACTTTGTGACGGCAGTTGCAGCTTTAAAGAATGATCCAGTGAGTCAATGTATATGTATATGTTTGTATACTTGTATATGTTTCAGAACTAGCTCTTCCAACAGAGCCTGGGCCTCCAACTGGATGAGCACAGCGAAGAATGAGAGCCTCTACAGATAGTATAGAACCATGGGCGTTGGAACATATTATGACAGATTGTTCCCTCTTCACTACTGTATTCACTGGGAGGCTGAAACTTGTCCTCCGAAACCTTTGCTGTAAGCGCTGAAGTGATTCAATCAACACTCGGGACATTGTTCAAAACAGCTTGTTGTAACTGTTCCAACAGTGGCAGTTGCATAAACGCATCAGGGTTTATGTTACTGATGTGTGCTTGTGCGTGTGCGCGAAAGTTGTCAGAGAAGGCAAACCTTGTCTAATGCTCACGTTACTTGTTACTCAATACTTACTGCCCTGGCGAAGAGCGCGATTAGATACTGTGTAAGAAAGAAAGAAAACGCCATCAGCCTTGATTTGATGGTTCTAACAAGGACCTGTTTTTACGTTAGAACGATGACGAGAACCTATCGTGTAGAAAGCGCACGCTTGGCCGAGCCTACGGTAATATTTTTTTTTCTTTAACAAAAATGAATACTCACTGCAGCCTTTCTGCTGCACGTGTACAGCGAAGAGCGTTGGCGACCTCGTTGCCATTATTGGAAGGACTGTCAAAGTAAACACGTCTGCCTGGCACCAGTATATATAGGAGATGTCAAGAATTTCCTCGTCTGGATGGCCGACGCAGAATGAAGAAAGTAAGACATGCGGCAGCCTCTATTACCATGCAAAAACACCAGCTTTGCCGACCGGTTTGGCAGTAGCCCGCCACACACGCGAGTGCTTCGGATGCGCGCCGCACACTCAGACTTCAGCATTGCAACTTCTGCAGCCCGCAACACCACCGGCAGTTCACTAGGCGAGGAACGGTAGCTCAGAGCAATGCCCGAGGAAGAGAACACAATTCACGTTTACAAGGTAAGTAAGAAAACAAAAGATTTCTGCTTTATATGTTCTCACTAGTCACACTGTCTTCGATCGATTGGCGCTATTTGAGTTGTGAATTGGGCAGATAATTTGGTTCTATAAAGCAAAACAAAGTATATAATTGGGTAGAGTATCGGGATATTGTGCTGGGGGACTTCGGTTCAAAGCGCACCATCGGACACCTAATTTCGTATTTAAAGAGGCCCGAGATGTGTCGAGACGAGGCGAGACATGAAGCAAGCTACCCACCCAACCGGAAAGTACCTGGTTATATATGAAGCAAAGAATGTCTTAATCAAAAAAAAGAAAGAAAAAGGAAAAAGGAAAAAAAGACAGAGGGGGCGGAGGGGCAACACCTTATATACACTATTATTAACAGCGGGAAGTTTCTCTTGACACACTGTGTACTTTTTGTCTTCCTTGTCAACAAACTGTGTTGCTCCCTCGTTGCGGATACCGTATCAGTCATCGTATGACTTCGAAGGGCGGCGGAGTGGAGGCGGCGTCACTTATGTCTTGCAGCAACATTTCCTTGCCAGTTGAGTCAACCTCTTGACCTGACAATTACACAATGCATAGCAATCAGGAGCCACGAGGCTTACAATTTATATTAGCATGTGAACACACAAAAACTTTATTGTGGCATCGAGTACACGTGAGGGAAGTCTCAATGCACTTCTCAACTTTTCCCTTTTCATGAGATTCGGCCGTTCTCACACTACCTCGACAGCCGTGTTTTAATGCGATTACCGTTCTTTGGGAACTTTACGTACTTTCCGGTTTGTCCGTTTGTATCTAACCTCTTTCACCCGGTGACTCATGTTGTCTACTAGCTTGGGCCACTAAAGGTATGTTCTAGCTGCTGTCTTGCCGAGCAGACAACGTGGGCGGTATGGGGCCGAATAGTCAACTTGCTGCTGGCTGCTGCCTGGCCTAGCAAACAACCTGATGGGGTCACTGGGTGTATGCCAACGGGTGTGTACCCGAACAGTCAACCTCGGCATTGCGTAGGTGATATTGATATACGCCCATTCTTGGCCAGTCCCTCAGAATGGATGTGCCAAGGTGTCGGAAGGGATATGTAGCAATTAGGATATTAAAGCGTTAGCGCTCCATTCACAACAGACACTTGATGGAGAGACATTCGTTGTAGCCAGCATAGAACTAGGGATAATATTATATACCGGTGTTTTACGTGCCGAAACCACGATATTATTATGAGGCGTGCCCTCGTAGGAAATAGAAGGGGGAAGGGAGGGGGGGGGGGGGCTCTGCGTTAATTTTGACTACCTGGGGTTCTTTACCATGCACACGGTTTTTTTTTTTTTTTTTTTTGCCATTTCACCAACATCGACATGCGGCCACCACGGCCGGGATTTGATTCCGCGCTCTCGGGCTTCGGAGCGCCACGCCAAAACCGCTACGCCAACACGGCGGTACTAGGGATACTATACGGAGTTTCAACAAGGGCGTAATGATTATAACAATATATATACATTGTCGTGGTAAAACTTATCTTTGTTGTTGGCAGCGAGACTGCCACTTCGTTGGCAATGTGTCATTTCATTACATTGCTTTAATGCTAATCGCATTAACTTCGACGTTCATCGTGAGATGGGCTCGGGCGGAAAAATTAGATACTTGGGTAGATATATCAGGCGGTTGTGCTGAGGGGGGCCTTTTTTGAAGCCCACTATCGGACACGTAATCTCTCTTCTTAAGGAGGCCCTCGACAGAGGCGAGACACGAAGATATCGTACCCGCCTAAACGGAAAGTATCTGGTTAATATTAAAAAAAAATTGCAATTAAGAGAGGAAAAAAAAAAGACCTATATGCGCTACAGCGGGGCAAGTTTCTCTTGCCACACTGAGTACTTCTGTATTTGACTTCCTTGTCAACAAACGGTGTTGCTCCATCGTTGCGGATACCTTATCAGTCATCGTATGACTTCGAAGGGCGGCGGTGTGGCGACGGCGTCACGTATCTCTTGCAGCAGCCTTTCCTGGTCAGTGCAGTCTACCTCTTGGCTACAACTGCCATCTAGCCTTTCCCGCGGCGAAACAACCTTGCTGTGCCGCTTGTGGCTGGGAATTGGCGTTCACGAACGCTTACTCATATCGTATGGGAATGGCCGAGAACCCGATGTGCGACTCCTGTATGCGCGAGGAAACCATCGAGCCCCTCTTGTGTACCTGTCCTCGCTACGACGTACAACGCCTCTCTCTCAGGACAACTTTAAACCGGCTGGACTCGAGACCGTTCTCTGAGTCAAAGATACTCGGACCGTGGCTACACCCGTCACTGGCACAAATTCTGATTCTGATTTAGTGCCAAGTATAGTGAACTTTGACTTCAGGCGCACTCAAGTGACAACCAGCTATGAAATTCCAGCCGCTGTTAGGCTTATATAAGAGCCGGATGTCCACACAAGCGCTCAGACAACTGAACTACGGTGAGCGACCTAGATGGTGAAGTAAAGGCATTCTAGATAAGTGTAGGAACATTTGCCCCGGTGAAAGAGCACTTGTACAGACCTAGTATTTAAACATAGTGTAGAAAGATTTTCTAGCAACGGAGACGCTTTGCTGCTTATGCAGGCGACACCTTCAGTATCGCGAAACACTAAGCAAGGCGACCCCCCTCTGTTTATTAGCGAGGTCCACAGGTATTGGCGACCATGTGTAGACTCGGTGTGAATCTTCAAATGTGTGCGAAACTGTGCTCTATATCCTCTCTCGATCTCTTTCCATCCCTATACCTCCTTACCCCAGTGCAAGGTAGCAAACCGGACGTGCGTCTGGTTAACCTCCCTGCCTTTCCTCTAATCTATTTCTCTCTCTCTCTCTCTCTCGTCATCCGTGTGCGGTCGGGTGCCGCCGGTATAGAGTTTTGTCGGGAAATGATAAAAGTCTGATAAACTCTGACTCATGCATTTTCCTCCTGCATT
>NC_051156.1:179114416-179143091 GCF_013339745.2 Dermacentor silvarum
ATACTTTGTGAGAAGAGAAGCTACTATGGCCGTCACCGACGCATATGAAAGTTTTCAACGAAGATGGCTCTGGGGTGCGCGCGATCGACAGCGTATATTTTTTTCACGCCGGTCGCTGCATGTTAAACAGCCTTCTTATAGACGCAATGCAGTATAGCGAGAGATGTAGCGAGATAGATAGATAGAAAAGATAGATAGAACACACATCCCTCCTATAGTTCAATATAAGCGTCAACGTATTTCGTATCTTGAGGGCTGATATCTCGGAAATGACCCACTCTAATGGCATATTCGGGTGGTCGTTTGAGAGCGCTCTGGTTATACAAAAGCGGTGAAAAATAGCTTAATTGCTTTAGTACTAGAATAACCGGGTACGTAGTGAGTGGTGTGTCTGCTTTATTTTCATCCGCAGAGGCCCCTTGTGGTAGCAGTAACGTTTGTTTGCTTGTTTTCATGACCTTTGTAGCACTTCCCGAGCGCTCTGAGACGACCGCCCGAATATGCCATAAGAATGTCCTTTAAATCTAATTTAGAATTGTAATTAAATTATGGGGTTTTGCGTGCCAAAACCACGATCTTATTATGAGGCACGCCGTAGTGGGGGGATCCGGAAAATTTCGACCACCTGGGGTTCTTTAACATGCACTTAAATCTAATTACACGGGTGTTTTCGCATTCCGCCCCCATCGGAGTGCGGCCGCCATGACCGGGATTCGATCCCGCGACCATTTCCACTAAACAATCACGCCAGGTCTTTAAATCTACACGGTTTGCGTACTTGTTTGCGTGACTTCGCGATAATTTCCGTTGCTTAGGCTTGCGTCCAGTTAGTAGCGCAATTTCTTCTTCGCACACGCACCCGACTACGAGGAATGGTTGCAGTATCACTTCCCCTGGCACGCAAATAACCCCGAGATGCCTCAGTAACACTGACACCCCCTCAGCCAACCACATAACTTAGTCCCTTCGCAAGCACGCAACTTCTACAAGGTCACGTCGGCGTCTTGTACGCAGCGTGGCACGATAAACAACCACTCGTTCGCCACTTCGCCTGCAAGACCGTCTCTCTAAGAGTCTGACAGCTTCTTACGGTGATGAATCGTTCCAGTACGCATATAACGCGCTATCGCGAGAGAGTAATGTTCGGCTAACTTCGTAAAAGCAAGAGCATCGTGCAAATAGCCTCCACCGACGCCGTCTTGGAGCCGCACCGCTCTATTTTCATTCGAGGGTAACGGGATCACCCTGCACGCGATAGCGTATATCGCTAGAAAGCACGTGTCTTATACACTCGAGCTGGGCGCGGCTAAATGCTTCTTAGGGTCAGGTTTTGCAAGTGAGGTTACAAGTTTTAGGCGGAGGCCGCTTGATGACTCTTTGGATACTTGAGAAATCATTTCGACTGGCGTGAATTAAAACAAGCCAGAATTAGGTTATCAGTTTGCACTCACGTATACAGGAGCCCGTAGACGAATCAAACTATGAGCGGTCAAGGACGGAGTCAGCACTTCGCCATCTATGACTTCGCTTCTAATACGGGGCGCGCACATAGCTGCCGACGCGCCGCTTTCGTTTCGTCAAGCGCAGCTGCATGCCACAACGAACAGTGCAAAAACACAAAAGCGCGTATCAGCTAAATACGAAACCTCGGGCGAAGGCCGTACGCACGCCGAGAGTCACGGAGATGTCAAGTGGCTGAATTAAGCGCGCTCACAGTAAACCGAAGATAGCGCTCAGCCTCGCTTAGCCAAAACAAAATTTCCCCCTTTCTCTGCCCCTCTCTCCCTCTCTTAACTGTTTCTTCGTACTAAAGCCGCAGATGCTCCATTTCGCAAGTCTTGTCGGTCAGTGTGCCCGTGTCGCTTACGCCGGCCAGTGCTCCTAGCTCCGTCAAAGCGTCTACGCGTGACAGACACTTAGTCAAACCTATCTGAGCCTTCGGCGCGGTGGAAAAAACGGCAAGATAAGAAGAAAATATAATCTTTGAGGGGAGGGAAGAAAGAAACAAGGCAGTCCCGGTCTGTGTAGGGGAGTGCCTTGAGTTACCCCCGTGCGTTTGAAAGCGTAGGGCGAGGGGGAATTGCGACGGCGGGGGGTTATTTTAATCACCCCGCGTCAACCGGAGGAGCGGCATTGTTGGGAGTGAAGCGGCTGGCTACGGAACAGACGCTCGGCATCGTCAACAGTTCTTGCCGACGGTGTTGTTGCGTCTGAGAGCATTCTCTGCGTTGAACGCGTGCTACGAGGTACTCCCGTGAAAAAAGCAGGAGCGATGGCGGAAAAGAACAAGGAAAAGATCTACAAGGTGAGATAATTGATCGTATGTCCATCGTGAGCTCTTCTCTCCTTGTTTCGAAACGTTTTTCTTTATTTTTTGTTTACCGCGGTCATGGGTTAGCCGATCCTAATGGCTATCCGTTCACGCGCGCGAACGCCTGTTGGTGGTCAGTAAGCTTAGTGTCTTCTTAATGGAGATGGCGGCGGCGATAAACGTGTTAACGGGCTGAGTGATTGCTGTCCATATACGCTAGCACCAACCGCGGTTCGCGCCAAGAATCTCTGTCCTGAATGTTTACTTATGCACCTTAAATATTGGCAAATAAAACATAAATTTTGTGCTACTTTAACTTGACTTTTTTACTGCCAAATCTTGACTATAATACCTGCACGATGTGGGCACGAAGTATCCCCCCCTCATACGGAAGATATTAACCAGATGGCTTTTGCAGGGAATAGCTGGCACAGCCAGGCTTCAAGAGTAGCCTTTTTCTACATTGGCTTGGGTAACCCAGAACAACGTGATTAGCACAGAGCGCAATAGTATGTGCTGCCTAATTTCTTTAAAATTCAGTATTTCTTCTTTCTTTCGTCTCTCAAATCAACAAAGTGTGGTAAACGTAGCCTAATACGTGGTGTCTGAAAGACACGTAGCTGCCCACAAGTTAAACGAATCAAAGTCTAAAACGAAAGTAAAGTTGCACAAAACAAGTTGAGAAGGACGTGCCACTATGCATCAGCAATTTAAGCTCGCCGACAAACCTCGAGAACGTGAGTTCCCACTGTATCATGTACCAGGCTGCAGACGCTGTGGCTTGGAGTGAAGACTGTGCTGCAGACCCTGTGCCTTGAAGTACAGCATAGACATTTTAGCGAGCAGAGGCGTAAGTATACAGTTGGACACTTCGCTTTTCACACATTGACCTCTGAGTGTTCAAGTGACAGGTATTGCACATTACCCGCTATCCTTATTTCCTTTTTACTGAAATATACTTAGTAAAAGAAAAGTTGACGCTACAATGACCAAAGAAGCCGCACGTGCGGACATTCAAGAGCTGCAGCTCTGACTTCGTAATTTATCGAGGAGCTTATCAAGGGAGCCTAACCGATCGGTATTCACCCCATAGAGCACTTCATTGTCCACCTCCCACATTTCATTCAACTGTCTCGAGATCTCTAAAGGCCAAACTACACGCGTATAGGCTCGCCGGCGCGCGAAAGCCAGGCGCCCTCGCGCGCGCCTGGCGTTTGCCGCACTTCGCGAGAAATGACGATTCGAACCCACAAGACGCGCGCCAGCGCGCGATCACTTAGCTCATCGTTTCTGCCTTCAGACATCGTTTCATATTTTGTGAGGCGCTGATATTTGCCTGAAGAAGATATGTGCTCGCGCCGCGCTTCGACGCGTGCGACCTGTCCTGCACCATCTGCGCATGCGTGGGCGCGAGCTTTCGCGCGCCGGCAAACGTGCGTGTATAGTTTGGCCTTAACATAGCATTTTCCGGTATTGTCTTCTATCGTATATGCCACTCCAGGAATGCCAGCAAGCAAGAGAGAGAGATAAAAAAAAATTCACCGACGAATACGATACTCTCTAATGCTAATTTTGAGCGTAGCTGTTTAGGTGTTTTGAATTAGCGATAAACTCTGGCAAAGAATTTGATTATGAACGACAGGGTCCTCTCGGCAGTGGCACTGAGCCTCTGCTCGGGCAGCTCGTTTAGCAGTAGCGGCAGACGAAGCATTTCCACCGGTTGGGTCGCTCATTGTTCAGAGGGGAAGCGTGAACACGAAAATGCGTCGCTCGCGCGGAGCGCATTTTCTAGCGGCGGTGGCGCAGGCGAAGTAGCGCATGCGCAGTGGGCCCGCAGCCAGCGCTTTGTTTCCATATATGGTATCGGAGGACGCGCTCGCAGCATGCCTGGTCGCGCCGTGGAGCACGTCTCGTGCGGCACTCCGCTTTCCTTCTAACCCTTTCGCGATACTCTCCTCCTCCTCCTCCTCCTCGCGCTCTCTTCACTCTCACCGTTTTTCATCCCTCCACTGCGTTCCGCGTTGGCTCTTTCATCCTTCGCTGTGCTCGTTCACTCGGTCACGCCGAGGGACGCCGACACTCAATGCAGGAACGGGCGCCTAAGGGTTGCACTCTAAAAAGTAAATCCGAAATTCCCTAACCTGAATTATCGTAAATGTGCTTTGGGGCGCAACGCTCACCCTCCTCGGCCGCGGCACTTTTCTCTCTGCGCAAATTACCTCTACACAGTACGGCGCCGCGCCTATAACGTGACACCGCTTGCGCATACGTATCGCCGCCCAGGCCCCATTAGGGAATCCTGTGAAATCGAATTGACTCTAAATGCACTAAGAAAACTTATAGCATGTTTTGCGCCCATATCTGGCTCCTATATAGGCCACACAGTCCTCATCTAAAGCCAGTTTTCTGCTGTAATGAAAGTTTTAATTCGTTCTAGGAAATAACAAAAAACAACTTGAAACGTGGGTCGACCTTGCCTATTGCATTCCTCACCACGTATATTTAAAATCTTAGGCCCTTTTTAGCGACTCTGGGCAGGTAAAGTGGTCCCTTTGAAGCTAACCGGAAAAACCTCACGGCGACGCCGACGGCAGAAATCCTATTTGAGTGTCCATATAATTGCTATCGCAATAAAAGCCACCTCCAGACCCTGGTGTGAGAAGCCGTATAATGTTTCGCATTAACATAAAGGCGACGTACAGTCGCGTTGAATGTGATGTGCAACATGGTACCCGTAGTCTAGGAGGCTCCAAGACTACAGTGAGGCGCCGTCATACGAAAAGCCGGTTTAATAAGTACCAGTTTATGGAATGGTGCTTAGTTTCAATGTTTTATATATCGGCGTCGCCGTGCAGTCTTGAGACATCTTCGACTACGGGCACCATGTTACAACTCACATTAAACGCGACTGTACATACACCCGTGCTTTATTCGTTTCTTTGCTATGTTTTTATTTATAACTTTTTTTTAATCGTGCCTATCAGAACGTGACAACGCGTCGGAGCAGCGCTCACTGGAGCTCTAAGAGAAACAGGGGATGCACCTGTTGAATGTGCCTCGCACGCCTTGGCTGCTGCATCCAGTGTAAATATTGATGGAGAGCTGCTCCGTCGTGCTCATATCTTTCTGTCATAAATCCATCGGGCATGTCATGCTGAATGCGCTGGATGTCGTGAGATGACGAAGCACGTGGCTCAGTCAGTCATTGAGAAAGGAATCCCGCGAGAAGGCCTTAACAGTAAAATATTCAATTTTACGCCCTTTGAGACCTAGAAGGATTCATTGTTGGACTATTAGGTCTTGTATTACTGATGTGTAGAATTAACGCACCAAAAGACTATGGCAAGAACAACGCACGTACATCAAAGACGATTGCACAAGAAGTCATATTCTGAGCTAACTAGTGCGAGTGACGGCTTACTTATACAAAAATCCCTCTGTTTTTGATAAAATTGGCTTCTAGAGTAACACCCGAAAAAGTGTTACCGGTCTTATCTAGAACCATTGTCTCCGAAAAATGAGCCTCACAAACACATGTGCGCCCTTGTCCCCTTTCTTGCTTACTTTTTGCGCATAATCCCGTAAGTGATCGTTCACGCAAAGTTCGGTTTGGCCGATATGTATACAATCTACCGCAAGACATGGGGATGGCATAAGCTACACCTCTGAAGCACTTCCCGAAGGGCGTCTCGTGCCATGTGCACGAGGTGTCACGCAACCTTCAAATGGTTGCTGACCGTTATGATGTGCCTCTAGTCTTTCTTTTTTTTTTTACCCGCAAATATGCTTCATGAGCTGTGGCTTCGAATTTGCTGTTAAAGCAGACGTGGTTGCCACAAAAGGAACGAGAAGCCTTTTAAAACCTATCGTGTAGTCCAAGAATCATCAGGTTTGCGTACCTTTCCCTTATTTAGCACTTAGCGCTCGCAACTCTCCTGTAAGGAGGACCGCCATGTCACGCTGATACGCGCATGTCATTCATCATCTGAAAGTATCAGGGGCGCTTTCTTGAACAAAAAAAAAAAGGGGGGGGGGGGGGGGTCGCTGCACTGATAGCGAACTGCTTCATGCTGTACGTATTCACTTCACTTTACATTATCGCTACGTTCAGGGAAAAAAAAATTACGTTACGAAATAAGCGACATAGTTGTTGCCAACATTGCCAATAACACAATAAATTAGTCAATCAACCAACCTGCTCAGGGGCCGAATTCAGAAAGCTTTTCGTACGTAAGTGCTGTCAACCATTGGGCGATCTCCTTCGGTAGTATGGACAAGATCATGACTGCCTCATTGAAGAATACTCATAGCAGGCTGAGTTCTTAGGCTAAAACAGATGTTAAGCAGATGTCTTGCAGCAGATGTCCTGACATCTGCTCTGAACATTTGTTTGAGCATAACAACTTTTTTTCTGAATACAAGCCTGACTGTGCACTTTGAGCGAGACGGTTTCGGTCTAGATCGAAACCACACTCCGCCCCATTTTATAAAAGGCGTGTCTTCTGCACCTCTATCCAGCGTCAGACCTACAGACGAAGGCGAGAAGCCACGCGTGCTTAATTTCTACCCCCACCTCGTTCCTATTTATTGCGCTGCATAGCGCTAAAACAGGACAGTCCTTGTCTTTCGCGAACCCTTGGCGAGCATTCATCCTTGCCTTCCGGGTTGTTTACCTTCAAGAGGCGCTGCAGTGGAGCCATTCTTTGGACGCGCACCAATTTTGCATTCAGTTGTTCCAGCGCTTCTTTTGGGTGACTGCCAGGGCTTGAGCGAAAGCTCGGGCGTTACCCTGTCGTCCTTCCAAAGTTTTCAACTCATGCTCGGCATGCGGCGAAAAGCAAACCCGGTGTTGTGTATCGTTTTTGTGCCCGTGCCAGCTTTACAGCACTCATATGACCATGGTAAAAAAACATTCGCGTGTTTCAACTTTATCCTGTTTCCTGAAGTCGAGAAGAACCTACCTGGCGTTGTTTCATGCAAGAACGAGTTGCTAAGAAACGTTTATAGCCTTATTTGTTTGTTAGATGTACTTAAACTATATGGATGTAGTTATAGTTCGTATAGTAAGATATATTTATAGTATAGTTAGACAACGATCTATAGTTAGTACGTACTTAACATCACGCGCGTCTTGGCGGCCGCATCATAACGTCGTCTCACGTGTCCTCGCAAACTACTGACATAGAAGACTTTAGTGATATTGCGAATCTATAAAAGCATCACGAATCTATAAAAGCCAACCTTGCGGGAATCTGCAGGACCCATTTGCCATATTCAGTGTCCCTGTGCTTCGGCTTGTCGATTAATTTACCCTCGCGCTGCGATCAACTTGCCTCCTGGTTAGCTCAGATGGTAGAGCGACCGCCCCGAAAGTCGTTGGTCACGGGTTCGAATTCTGGGCCAGGGCAAATTTTTCCTCAACTGTGAAGCTTTCTTTCTGAGAAAGCCGTATGAGTTTCATTTGTAGCTTTGTTCTACATTCAGGCGTCACCTCCCAGGAAATCTTCTCCACCTTCCGGGATGGCACAGAACTGATTTTACGGATATAAACAGATTATTCTGGCGCCAACGTGAATGACGGGACATTAATCGAGGAATTCATATGACACCACGTGCGAATTTCTGAGTGAATTTTACAAGAGCAGTAAAAGATGCTAATTTGATGTGCGTCATACTTATTAAAAGTTACTACCTGCATCATCGTCTAAGTTTCTTTGGCTCGTGTGTCTTTCCAGCTGTTGAAGGGACCCTGAACCAGCCCTAGGGCTTGGTGAAATAACATAGCCCGCGGGTAGCATACGCTGCTGTGAACATCTCAGCCAAGTTTTGTTGTCGTACGCGGTGCGTGGAGCTCGCAAGCGGAGCGCGAAGTCACCTTTCTCTCAAATGCTCTTTTTTTTTTTTTTTTTTTTCAACCGAAGCCATGATACTCACTCTTTTCTGGGCGCTTTATTTCGTAATAAAGCTAATTTCCATACCCGGCTGCCATTGGTCGCTGCGGTCGGCTACACCGCGGCCGCCTCGGGGTGCCACCACGAGTCCACTCTTAAGCGCACTGCGGCTCACTGAGGACAACCGCGTTTGGCTTACGTTTAACGCGTCGTAGGCACTAAAATCGGAAGTCGTGGCGTCTACGTTAGCATTCAAAATGAAATTTGAACTGCGCGCCACGGTGACGTTTAGAAGGCGGAGCATCGTGGCCACGCCCCACTCGGCCGTAGCCTTCGCAGTGCAAGGCATTGAGGAACGAACGGGAAGCACAGCGGAGGCCGTGTTTGACTGCCATTAACTCCGCTTCTGCTGAACGCATTGAAGTACTTTTTGCGGCAAAGTATTTCTGAAATAGTCTATTTTCACTTCAAATGCCCGTCTCCGCTTTGATAAAAAGTGGTTCAGGGCACCTTGAAATATCTCCACCATAAAATACAATGTCAGTTCCGTTCACGAAGCCAATGTTAAAAGCTTTCCACCCACCTGAGGAATATGCGTCCTACACATACGCGCGCACACAGACGCACACATACAGACTAAAAGCCTTATTACGCTAGAACATGTCTGTAAGAGCAGGTACCAGCCACTCTTAACGTTGGACATATTAGCGCAGGTAATCAGCCAACGTGAAACAGGTCTTACGAACGAAATTATTTGTCAGTGTGTCTCCTAGGGCCGTATTCTGAAACGTTCGCCTAGGCGAAATTTCTTTTTTCGCTTTCAGGCGTGCGCCGATTGGCTGTTTTAGCAAAATTTGGGTGGTTGAGCCCGACGTCATTCAATTTGCTCAACCAGCCAATCAGCGCGCATGCTGATTTCGCCTAGGCGAACGTTTCAGAATACGGCCCCTAATATATTCATGGCTACATTCGCGAAGCTCTTCGTTCACAGGAACCACTTGCCATTAGCCGGTGCCACACCCTAAAATCTCGTCAACTTGCCGGTTCTATATAATAGCTGTTGCGTCCACACGGCGCGCTGAATATGAGCTTTAGTTCGAACGGAACGCAACCGCATATAAGCTTGCGTCTTCGCAGTTCGGCGAACGCTTCTCCGGCACCAAGACGAAGACCGGCGAACCTCAGGACTACGAGGTCCTGCTGAAGCGATGCCTGAAGCGCCAGGAACTCTTCGAAGACCACGAGTTTCCATGCGTGAGGGAGACCGCCTGGGGCACCAAAGATCCTGATTTTGAAATCGTCTGGAAACGACCTTGGGTAAATATTGCGCAGCCTTCTCGTGTCGTTTTTTTTTTTTTTTTTTTTTTTTGCAGTTAAGGTATTGACTGATTAGTGAGATTTAAATCCTCAAAGCAACAACCTTTTTGTAAGAGAAATGCCGCAGCAATTGAGGAGTATCGGTTCCAAATTCTCCGGTAACATCTCATTAAACCTATACCCGCCTATACACAAGGTAGTAAATGACTCCTAATTAACTTTGACCATCTCGACACAGCGCATCATTTATGCTTCGCTTTGTTTGATTCCTCAAAATTAGTATTGGGACACGAGAAGCTTAACGCACAGCCAGGATTACCATGCAGATTGGGCTATTAATAGCCAAATCGGGCTACGTCTCGTCCGAATTGGCGTCAGAAGTTTTGTTACGGCTACGTTGCTATGTTTGGGTTATATATATTTTTTCTTTTTTTTTAACTTAGCCTCCCCCCTCCCTTTATAACTCTCCTCCCCGAGAGCCGCCAAATAAGCTAGCTGAGATGGGGGCTGACGCTAGATCATCATTTCATCGGTTGATCATTTTAAGTTGTCCGTCGCACGCACACCGAATTCGGTGGCAGCAAGAATGTAGCAAATCATCAGTTGGACTGTCAATCACTATGTACCCTGCTTTGTGCAAGAACTGAGCAGAGCACTTAGTGATTGAAAGCAGAGTTGGGAGCTGTGATTTAACTTTCTTTTATTAGTTATGCCTTGCAGCAAATCATCCCAAATAAAAATTGATCAGCTTGGCTGACCAATTTGGGAAAGCATTGTAGTTGCCAGTTTGATGACATTCCTGTTTCTGAGGTTCGGCGGCCATCTATTATAATGCGTTTTGTCTTGTAATCTATCGCGTTGCTTTGTGTATTGGGTTGTGTTGTGAAATTGTCATCAGCTACAAATATGCTGAACGCATATCATTGCTCAGCACCTTTATTGAGTGACGCTATTAGAGTGTTATTTTCGCGAGTGACTTTTTTTTCAGCTTTTATTATTATTATTATTATTATTATTATTATTATTATTATTATTATTATTATTATTATTATTATTATTATTATTATTATTATTATTATTATTATTATTATTATTATTATTTGCTTTGAGAAAAATGAGACTGCATTGTCATAAAGTGCGCATTTACTTTATCTTAAGTTTGCCTGCAAGCCTGTATTGCTGCACTCCTTGAACTGGTGCTGCGAGTGCAGGGAAAGCGTGAAGCACGTCATCATGTGGCCACGTATGTGTGCATGTATTTCAAATGTATCCTCCAGACCCTCGACAAAGCCACAATAAAGCTTTGGGGCGAGTAACCCTGACTTGACAAATATGCCTTTGCGAGGACGGAAAAGTTTATTTAGCACCTTTTTGGTGGCTCTTTAGCGCTAGCCTCTGGTGTAATCTCGGCTTTCTGCTTTCTGGAAGATAAACTAAACTGTAGAGAAGCAGCGACGTGTCAGTCTAAAATTAAAATTTCAGATTTCGTGATCCGTCAACCACGAGTTCTCCAGCCCATGTCAACATTTCACCGAACTCTCGTTTTCTCAGGAGATATGCGAGAACCCGGACTTCCTGAACGAAACTTTCAGTCGCTTCGATGTCGAGCAAGGTGGACTCGGTGAGTAACGAAGATTGCTGACAACGGAGCGCATACGCTGCGGGCTAAAGAGTTCTCCCCAGTCGCACAAGGTCGAGTTCTAAAGTATAGCGCATGCCGTACCCTTCTGAGCAAGTTTAAGGAAATGAGTCCCAAATAGTGTATTACCATGATGCGGTAATAAATTCGATACGCTACATTCGCATTCACATAAACGCGGTTATAGACCACGTTGTGTCGCTCGGGCAGCACCTCCCGTATGAGACACACGAGTTTTGATGGGGGCGAAATGCAAAAACGCCCGGGTACCGTACATTGGGTGCACTTTACAGAAACCCAAGTGGTCAAAATTATTCCGGAGTCCCCCACTACGGAGTGCCTCATAATCATATCGTGGTTTTGGACCGTAATACCCAATAATGTAATTTAATTTTTCAACTCTTTCCTTACAATGGGAAAATTGGCCACTTTATGAAAGTTTTAAAATTATTTTTTATTAATATTATCGTGGTTAAAATTTCATCCTATATATCAATCGAAAGCTCACTAATTCTACGTTCTAAATATTTTAATTTGAACAAATGTTAGAGTGTAATATGTGATATTTTTGAAAAACGAAATTAATTAAACAATGACTAAACATTTGCGTTGTTGCATTGTTCACATAAAAAGACAAAAAACAAAGGAAAACATACGACATATGCAAAATACTTTCATATTAATTGCCTATAACACGTGAAAGTTTCAACGTTCATGGTCACAAGGAACATGAGTTACAAAAAAATGTTTTCTGCCTAGTGGTTCTGAGGGTCTTCTCGGTCATTTCTGGTTAACATCCCTGCCTTCTTACTTTCCGTCTTCCGAACTAAAAACTGATGACTCCATTCAACCTCAGAGCCACCGCGGCTAGATGCATCCAAACAATCACTTGAGGTTGCAACAGAATCGTGAGAACGAAGTCGTTCGTGCTAAGGTGTGGCTATTGAAGCGTCTGCCATCTTCGCGATCAAACGATAAGAACCACGCTCTTTCTACCGACGTTAAACCTCGCCGCCATTCGAGGAAAAAAAAAAATAAAACTACTCTGGAAACAAAACTTTATTTCTTGGACCATAAACTAGGTGATGCAGCAAATCCGTGGGAGCGCCGGTAGCTTAAAATTTTCGCGCGGCGTGCATGGGACATACATGGCACATGCTTTATGGGCATGGTAAGGAAAGAGTTAAGGAGGGAAAGGGTTCGAGCAAGACGTATGTGAGGAAGAGGAGGGGGTTTTCATGAAGAGAAGGCAGGAGAGGTCGGCCGGAAGGGCTTGTCTCTAACCTGCTACTGCAGCTGCGTGCGAGACAACGAGAAGCACCCACCAAAATAAAGTTCTTTCCACGCAATGCCAGAGATGGTGTAGTCGCAGGAGCTCGAAATGAAGCGGCAGTATAAAAATTGGGGCTCAACGTGTACTTCGAGAAGGCTTTAACCTTACAGATTGCAAGTGTTTCTTGCAGCTCGGAAAGCTGAGGAGTGTCCGTGTGCGTGGGCGGGTGAACATGCTCGTACAGAGTGCATAACTCATCGCCCGTTTAGGCACTCGTTTGAGACTGCTGCTTGCAGCAATTGTTTGAGTTGAGGGAATTAAAGATTCACTGTAGTCTGTACACCTGTTTCTTTTTTTTTTTTGCCTTTTGTTGACATGATAGAAGGAGGACGTGCTTGCGTACAAGTACGGCGCCGGTTACTCTCTGTCTCGTGGAACGGGTGGCATAGTTACACATATAGTCTTGTATGGTTATGTAGATAGTTTGCGTAGAAGAATGACCAGAAAAAGTGTTCATGCATATACAAATACTTCGCAATGTAACACACAAAACAACCTGGCGGTATTATAAAGAAAGTGTGAAAGCAACAATTAGAACAAAAAGCACAGTATCACATAACAAACAAGGCAACAGTAGAAATAAAGAACACGGTTCATTTAAAAGTTAATTCATTATATCCTTTGAAGCAATAGAGCTTACAAACTAGATACAAGATGTCCTAAAGTGAAATCATTGTACTAGGACCTGTCACATTGAGTACATAAACTTAAAAGAATGCGGTAAGGCGAAAACATGTAACTAAGTAACAACAAACAAACAAAAGCCAATGTAAAGCAATGCTAACACAAGACGAAAAAAAAAATGGCCATACATTTTGCACAAAACAACATTTTAAGTAATTGCAAGAAACTGTTAACAATCGGATCGCATTCTGATTATAAACGCGTAACCAAACACTCTGTACAGATTATTCAGAATACAACATGGAACGTAAGTAGAAACTGAAGTCTTGAAACGATGCGAGGTTATTTTATGGTAATTACACATTATCAAGTGCAGAGGACAGAAATGTATGATCTTAGGGTTCGTATAAATTACAAAAGCGATAGTTCAATCTTCATTTCATAAGGTAAAGCATTCCATAAATTAATTAACGAAAACCCAGTCGTTTAAGTGCCGTAATTACAGTCCGAACATTTGGCAGAAGTGGGTTGTCTCGTAATGAACATCTTGTTACATTGTGGCTAATATTCTCATTCCCATGAATGAACTGAAGAAGCTTGTGGTCAATAATGATGCGATAGGCAAATATCCCAAGATATTAATTAAGTCATCAAAACGAAGTATGTCGAGGTAATTAAAGAGTGGAGACATGAGAGTCGAGCGGATTCCACGTAATCGCGAGGATAGATTGATTTTGAATTTGCTGTAGCGGAACCAGATGGGTTATGTAAGTTAATACCCCAAAAGCAATGCAATGGTCTAAGTGAGTGTGGAAGAAGGCTCTTGCGAACAAAACACTTTTATTGCGATAGCAATTATATGGACACTTCAACCGGATTTCTGCCGTCGGTGTCGCCGTCGCCGTGAGTTTCCGTGTAGATTCCAAGGGCGATAAAATTGTCGCCGCGCGCCGTATGCGCGAGTGAAAGCGCGCGGGGGACGCGCGCTATCACGGAGAGCGAACGCACGGCGGAAAGCAAACGCGACCGTCGCGCGAAAGCCCGTAGGGGTATGTGAGGGAGGGAGGGAGGGAGGGCGGGCGGGAGGGAGGGAGGGAGGCGGGGCGACGCTCTGCTACGACACCAAATGCGTATCATGCAACCGGGAGCAAGGGGAACTGGCAACGCAATCTCCCACGCGAAAGCAAGAAAGCGGGAAGGCAGCGCGGGAGGGAGGGGGGGGGGAGCAGCTTCTACTCTGCCAACAACTACGCTTGTACTGGCTGTGGTGGCGGTCGCCCGCACCGTCTCTTATCTCCACACGGCTCTGACCTTTGTATGCGCTATGCATTCACCGCTCAGTTTCCGTTGAAGCGATAGACCGCACGAACCTTCGCCCGCTGCGGCGGCTGCGCTTGCTGCCAGCGTTCTGAAAGTCGTTGTCTGCGGTCATTCAGTGTGATCTATTCATGTTTGCTTCTGCGCGATGACACCACGCTGTCAATTCAGTTAGAACGCGAATGTGTCCAAGTTTATGCAGCCGATAAAACTACTATCCCTCCTCCGAATAGCTCTCTGCTAATTTGCTATCGCAATTGATGCTGCGCCTTTCGGGCGAAACTGCGACATTTTTTATGTCCGCGCCCAACAATGCCGCCATCCTTACGTCATTTTTCCGAGCGCAGCTCTTAGGTGCCCGTTCCTGTGGCGAGTGTCGTCCCTCGTAACCGAGCGAACGAGCACAGCGAAGGATGAAAAAGCGAACGTGGAGTGCGGATGAAAGACGGCGAGAGCGAAGAGAGCGGAGGAGGAAAGCGGTGGAGGAAGGTATAGCGAAAGCGCGAAAAGAAAAGCGTAGTGCCGCACAAGACCACGGCCGGGCTCGACTGGCGCGCGCGCTCGCTTCTTACGGTCTTCGCATCGGGGCTAGTTCTTACCTATCGCCGCTGCTTGGTGGGGGGCGCTGCGACCTCACCCTGCTTAGGGTGCCTCGATGCCAGCGCCGCCGTTCAGGGTGGTGCCAACCTTTGACCGCCCCCGCGCCGCCGCTTTCTCGCTGCGACGCCATATTGTGTCACAGCGAGCCGTTGCGATTGCTTGGTGCCGGTGCTGAGTTCGAGGCACAGTGCGCGCGGATGCTTCGCGGACGCTTCTACTTGCTAAACAGTGTTCAGCCGCATGACTGACAAGCTATCAAGTGCATCGTGTCGACATGACGGGCTGTTGTGTTCCCAAGTGCGCCGGATCGACGCGTAAAGGACTGCGTTGTTTTCGCTTCCCCCGAGACCCAGAGCGACGGAAGAGATGGGAAGCCCAAGTAAAGCGCGATCACTGGAAGGCAACGGATAACTCCTGCATTTGCGAGGTAAGTGTCAAGAATGTTTAGACTACCGCACCGTGTTTTTCATTTAAATAAGAAAGTATTCTCTGATCCTCGCTCACGTACCTACGTTCGCTCACGAACTAAGTAAGCACTGCACCGATGCTGTCTGAGTAGCGTATGGTTTGCGAGCGCGCGTCGCATAGGCTTTTTTCGTTTTGATGGGCGCAGTCTGTACCCTTATTTTAAGGACTGACGAAGATGCTTAGCCGCGAAATAGTCTTACATTAGCTACGAATCGTCACGTAAGCCACCTATTTTCCTTTTTCACGGGAAGCACACATCGTGTGTGTCTCTTGTTTCTTTTTTTTTTTTTTCGGTACTGGTTATTTGGGACTAAAGAACGCAGTGCGTCGTCTGGGGAGAGCGGCTGTTTTGTACGTTGTAAGCGAAACATTGTGATTTTCTCTGATTTCTCAGGAGATATCTTGCGGACCTCAGGGTGTTACGTTACATAGCTGATTTTTTAGACTTGTACATATTTGTAGCGTGGTGATCGTAAGCCGATGGTCATTCGTGCTCATTCCCGATCGTAGTGGGTACTGTGACGGTCTTTAAATGCCTGTGCACGGTATGCCCAGGTGTAGTAGAGTTAAGGGGCATCATGGGACCAAAATGTTTCGGCGCTTTCTGGCATGGTGTCTGTTGTAGCCTGTGCATTTCTTCGAAACGTGTGAAGCGAGGTAATACAGCATTGCTTCTGCTAAAATTTATTTTTAAGCACTGTAATGGGTTCTCTGTATTTACAAGGCAACTTTTCATATCAACAATCACTTTTGTTGTTTTACCTGTACTTAGAAACACTTTGAAGAGGACCAGTACGAGGGAAATCGACAGGATGGGCGCCGTCTGTTAAAGTCAACAGCCATACATCATCATGGACTATATTTTCGAAGTGAAAAACATTGCTAATCTGTATTTGACTGTCTTAGTTTGATTTACGGTTTTTGTACGTGATACGTATGCAGTGTTGTTTATTTTTTCAATGTAGTTATCAGTGTTCTAATGGTTATTTATGAAATGTTCTGTACTCGCCATCGATGTGTTTGGCTGATGCGACGTATTCGATGGTAGCTGATGTATGTATTCTGGCTGGATATCTTGATTAATATTACCTGCGGTTGCGTTTTCTTGTTGGCATTCTTGTTTTCGATTTATATTGTGTGTAATAAGGTTGATGTACTCACTTGACCCCCCCCCCCCCCCCATGTAATAAATAAATAAAAAAAAAAAACTCTCTCTATCCCGAATTGTGTGTCGAGCCTACCTTGCGAATTTCTTTTTTTATCTTGTCTTTCAACATAACCTTCAGGCGCCACACAGTACATATAATTTTTCATGTACATATCTTTCATGATTGATTGTACTAGACATATAAGTAAATGTATTTTGTGCATCGTTTGATTTCTTGTGTGTACTACGCAAGATTGACACAGACAAGTTACGTTACATTTTTCTCTACAGCACTAACTAAACCTTATTTTCACATCGCAGTTATTTTTACACCAGCTTAATCCTGTCAGCACACAGTTTTGTGGGCAAAAAAAGCAAAAATTGCGCGTAGTTATCGTCAAATAATTGCAACGAACGCGAAGAGCACGCGCAATGCAAGGGAAACTAACCGCCGTGCGCGAGTGGCTGGTGTTGCGGGTCGGGGATTAATCCGCCGCTGCTGCCAGTTGTTAGGAACGGGTTGTTGAGACTCGGGTAGCGTTTAGGCCGGTGAGCCTTCAGCCAAAGGGATGAGTACGTCCGGGAGTAAGAGCGAGAGAAAAAAGGGTTTATTTTACATATTTACAGTGGCTCCAAATATCGAAGCCCACTCCATGGGGGAGCACTTTGAAAGTCTCAGCTCACTACATGTCTGAGCACATATCAGAACAGGTCAGGACACGCCACTGCACGCAAGGTGTCCCCTTATAAAACATCGGTCTTCCCTAGTTGACCCGACTAGGGAATCAGATGACCTTGATGCGGCCAATCAGACGGGCCGTCTTGTTCGCTGAACTCCGCCTCCAATGTTGCACCTTCGAAGCAAGGACGAGGCAATCCGGAAACAGGGGGTTGACACTCCTTCTACGAAAGTCGGTGACCTGTTTCTTGCCCTCCGACGGTCAGCTTGCCCGGGTCGGGAGAATGGCCTTTGCACTAATCCCCGCGTCTAACGAAGGGGGGCAAGCTTCGTGAGCTTCTTTGTCATCGCGTCCCAGCTGGTGTTGCGCCGCGTCGCCAAGTAGGCGGCTGCTGATGAAGGGGGTGGCATCGTGGGAAGCACCTAAAGAATGCGCACTGCCTAGTTGGGGCGCTTGTTTGCCTGTCTCGTCGGTGTCTGGCACTGTCGCCGTCTCGGCGACGCTCATGAAAGGGCCTGCCTCGATGGGAAACAATCAAAGAATGCGCCCGGCCGATTCGGGACGCAACAGACTCCTCCCCCGCCGGAAGATCCGACCTGAGGGTGACCAGCTGTCAGGTTGCCCGAAGCGTCGGTGGTCGGTCGAGAGCTCGGGGTTTCTTCTTGAAATGATGACTCGAGCATGAGGTCCCAGCATTAACCTCGTTGTGGCCTTCTCCCTGGGAATACACAAGCACACACACGACCACAGGGCACAGGAAAGCGCCGTGCTCGCACCGAGAGCCATCGGGTCTAGCGAGCAAATCAACGCGCCTGCCCTTTATCTAATAATAGCACCAAAGCAGCCATCAAATCACTGAACCTTCGCTGAAGCCCACAATATTAAGATTAGACCAGGATTCACAATCTTCTCGCAACCTCCGACAGATAAGAGCGGTCCTGGTGACAAAGCACCACATAGCGCTCAAGCGCCCGAAATCCGTTCAATCCACCAGGCTTCGCTTGACCCAATAATTTGGACCAAAAATTTCGTGCCGCCAAAGCGAGCTCTCATGAACCTCCGAGTTCACCAAAACCAGATCACTGTGCTGCAGAGAGCAAGTGTAGAATACTTGAAAATGCTCTAAATAAATGATAAATGAAATATCATACGCAGCACAAACGCGATGAACTGCCTTGCATCCGCTAGCATCGCACGTACTAGTGCCACTCAGAGCCACATTAGCATCACGGATGCACTGTCAGAGTCGCTTCAACTTTGCGGTAAACTCACATGTCAAACGTGCGACTCACGCACTAACAATTTCTTTCTCTTGTCCATATAGGACACACACTAAAGAAACAACAACAATCTTGCGTAAATTACACGCTAACACTACCGAAAAGTAAACTGATAATCAAGCGTGCCACTACAGGCTTCGAACAAATAGCCTGGACTTGACACTGCAAGCGTATCTCCTACAAAAATAAAGTCCATCTGCTTAAAAAAAGAGCGACACGCCGAAAAATGTTTCAAAAATTTAAACGCGCGCGAACCATCTCTTTCAGAGTATCGATGAGCGTCTAAGATAAACAATTTAAACAAAGCTCGAAACGATCTCTAGTCTCGGAGATCTCAAAACGTATAAACAAACACTAAAATTAAAGAAACAAACAAACAAAATGATGTTTCAGCAAAACCTGAGTCGCTTTTGAGTCCGAGTAGCTTATGGTGGCGCCATATCTTTGAGCCTTACTCGAGGCGGGCGCGGTCTGAGAGCCTGTCTTGTCAACGAGGTTGTACAAAGGGCATGTAGGTTAATCTCCTTGCTGCCCACCGCCGACACTTTACAAATAGGCAACATGCCTTCTACGCATCGCACTGCGATTCCACCGCCGCGCATGTCTAATTCGCGTCGCCTTCCCGGCTCGCCCGCCGGTGTCATGCCTAACACCGCTCGAAAAGACCGGAACGAGGGGGAACATAATTGCCCCCTTCGCACCACCTTCGCTTTTGTCCACCATCGCGCCGATCGGGCCTTTCTTTTCTTTCTCGTCCGGCGGTTCGGACGCGCCCTGTCCGGAAACATTTCAAGGAACACACGCGCCGTTCTAACTCTTTGACCGCGCTCCCCACTGGGCTTAGCGCCTTTGTTCGGTCGCGTTGCCCTGTCTGCCGCATTCCCGACTTTGCGACGCCGTTTCATCCTAGCACGTTTACTAGTGCTAATTTTCAAGCCTTCCGCTTGAATCTCCTGTTGACCGGCACTTATATCATCGGTCATGATTTCCGTCTCAACCGCACAGGCACAGTCCGAATGATTTGCGGGTAAATCATTCTTTTCAATGCTACCTCGACTGGCGGAGAGCTTCAAACACTCAGGGACAATGCAGCTATTATCTTTTGCGAAACAGAGCTCGTATTCCTGGGAGTTGTCCACAACTGCACTGCCCTGCCTACAATGTGCTTTAGCGCACTTTCCTGACCGATTGGACTCTGCACAGGTGCTCTTGTCTGACGACTCGGGGCCACTTCGGGCTTCTGCAAGAGCTACCTTCGCGACGTACTCCCTGGATAACTGTGCCAAATCGTCCACAGCTGGCCTAGCTGCTTCTCTAGTATTCCATTGGCACAGTATCTCGTCGCGCTCAATACGGTCCCCATTAATGGGCTTCTCAAGAACTACGTCACGGTCTACGGATCTGGCCTCACCTGTGAACGTACCATTAGGCTCACGGGGATCAGCCTCTTTTTCTACCATCGGTAGAACCGTGCGTGCTACTCCTTTGCACTTTCCGTGCGCTACTACTGCGGGTGCCTGACATTTCTGTTGCTCCACTTCAAAACCCTGTTCCAATCTTTCAACCTCCTGTCCTTAGAGCTTCGATCTTTTCGTCTTGTTGCTTAATCCAATCCTGTCTTTTCAACTCCTCCTCATTCTCAATTGCTTCCTGTTCCTGCTCTTTTAGAATTGAGTTGCCGAAGTATTCAAAGTATTCCTGATTCCTGTTGCTTTCTAAAATGGCTCTAATTTCGGCCTCTGATTTATCATCCTCTACCTCTACGTCGAGCTCTTCACACAACCGCAACAAGCTAGCTCTCGTCAAACTCATGAGGTCCATGGTCACTACTTTAGGCTTTGGCTCAGCTATTCCACAATACTTGCTGCGAAACCCGCACAAATTGCAATGCAAGTAAAAAAACTACCAGCGGTTCAATTCTGTTTTCCCAAGAGAATTTGAAGCCTGGAAAATATAGCAAAACCCAAATGCCTACACACAGAAGTAGTACCAAGTCCCCAAGTACTGCTCCACCGCATCGAATCAATTCAAAGAAGACGAAAATCCTGGGCCGCCTTTAAATGATAAGAATTACGGTAGTTCTCCACTTCCAAATTACTCCCACACAAGAATGAGGTCTGGCTTTAGTAGCTGGTTCAGATCTATGCTGAAAGCTGCTTTCTGCTTGGATGCGCAACAACCACAGTATCAAATGGGCAGTTGTACACGCTTCATCGGTTTTTAGAAAGTCTAGGCTAAAAGATCCGATGACTCAAGCGCAAAGCCAGGCACTCACCTTGTACCGTGCAGTCATGCTGCGCTGCATTCATCCAGCCGCTCGCGAACCAGTTGGCGATTGGCGTTGGCTGCAGGTTCCATCTTGCCGTTGTCATCCTGTCGCTCGTGAATCAGTTGTTGGTGACTGGCGTCGGCTGCAGCGTCCATCTCGCCACGGCCATCCAGTTGGTCGCGAACGAGATTCCGGCGACTGACGTTGACTGAAGGGTCGATCTCACGACGGTCATCCAGTTGCTCGCGGCTCGGGGCTAGGATTCATCCCATAGCTGCCATCCAGTTTGTTGCGGGTCGGGGATTAATCCGCCGCTGCTGCCAGTTGTTAGGAACGGGTTGTTGAGACTCGGGTAGCGTTTAGGCCGGTGAGCCTTCAGCCAAAGGGATGAGTACGTCCGGGAGTAAGAGCGAGAGAAAAAAGGGTTTATTTTACATATTTACAGTGGCTCCAAATATCGAAGCCCACTCCATGGGGGAGCACTTTGAAAGTCTCAGCTCACTACATGTCTGAGCACATATCAGAACAGGTCAGGACACGCCACTGCACGCAAGGTGTCCCCTTATAAAACATCGGTCTTCCCTAGTTGACCCGACTAGGGAATCAGATGACCTTGATGCGGCCAATCAGACGGGCCGTCTTGTTCGCTGAACTCCGCCTCCAATGTTGCACCTTCGAAGCAAGGACGAGGCAATCCGGAAACAGGGGGTTGACACTCCTTCTACGAAAGTCGGTGACCTGTTTCTTGCCCTCCGACGGTCAGCTTGCCCGGGTCGGGAGAATGGCCTTTGCACTAATCCCCGCGTCTAACGAAGGGGGGCAAGCTTCGTGAGCTTCTTTGTCATCGCGTCCCAGCTGGTGTTGCGCCGCGTCGCCAAGTAGGCGGCTGCTGATGAAGGGGGTGGCATCGTGGGAAGCACCTAAAGAATGCGCACTGCCTAGTTGGGGCGCTTGTTTGCCTGTCTCGTCGGTGTCTGGCACTGTCGCCGTCTCGGCGACGCTCATGAAAGGGCCTGCCTCGATGGGAAACAATCAAAGAATGCGCCCGGCCGATTCGGGACGCAACACTGGCTACGGTAAAGGAGGCGTGACGTGTAAACCAAAATACAACAGCGAAAAAGAAAAACTTCCACATACAGGGGGTCGCAAACCTTATATACCAAGCATCGAAGCGCAAAAAAAAAATAGTGCGTATTTTAAACATACACACGGCATATTAAATGTGATTGAATTAGGCAACTTGGGGCATGTTCCCGGCGCCATACATTTACGTCTTCGACCTTCGACGAGTTAACGGCTATTGGTTATAAAGATATGCAGATGGGACACCGATAAAAAAATCCTCATCAAGGCAAAGCACTTGGAAGCGCGCCGCGAGTAACACTCTAGCCACTGTAACTTTATGAACGCAAGTGGAGCTGAGTCTCAGCTCGTGTGACACAATATGGCGGCGCCAGCGGGGTTGTCTCCACCCTGGACGGCGGCGCTGGGCATCGAGGCACCCTAACCCTGCTCAGCTGTTCCGAGCCGATCTGTGCGCGCGCGCAACGCTGGAAGATGGGGTCGGGTGCGCTTCTTACCTCACCGTGCATTCAAGAACAGGTCGCCTAATTGTACAGGACGCGTAAATGGTCCATCTAGACTTCTGATAAATTCACGCAGTACGTGTAACCGTATTAATACATAGAGCTTCTTTAAGTTCACTGTGGAAGATGGAGATGCATGCGCCGGGAGAACAGCTCTCCGCCATCAAACGCATATGCATTTTGAGGAATGAAAATAAATATTTATTGCTCGTATGCACTTATACCCCTGTCACACGGCACATGTAATGTCATTTGCAGTAAATGTCATTCATGCCGAATACGATATCATTGCGGTGTTGTGTTAACAGTCTACACGGGTAAACAACATTGATGGCAATGTTTTTCGGCAGGCTGCTATGATAACGAGACCTTACAAATCGTGCTTCTTGTTTACATATTTTGACTATATTGTTAGCAATACAATGGTAAACATTGGATGGTTATTTGAAAATGTATTACACTTTGTTTTAACTTATCGATTTTGTAATTTTTTGCCAAGCCCCTTTCGTCGAGATTACACAAGTCGCGCGTGAATGAGTTCGGGAAACTCATTCAATGGGCGAATGCCATTAGCTGTGAATATCATTCACTATGCCCGTGTAGAAGCAACAAAGATGGCATTAACACTTAATCTCATTCGTTGCGAATGACATTACACGTGCCATGTGACAAGGGTATTACAATGGTTGCCATACTTTCAGGCGAAAACTCTTGCGGACACAGTAGCTCACAAATGTGTCTTAATCACAATTACAATCTAAAGTGTTTCCTTGGCGGCTTGTGTACATAGGCCGAAGGCTTGTCGAAATTTTCGTCAGTCAGTTGGTTTTAGTGATTTACGAGGAGTATTCTCAGAAACTTCTCGGCAATTATATTTGCAGATAGTCTTGCATGGCTGTCGTCAACACCTTCAGGGCAGCTCAAGATGGGAGCACGTTGTAAATGGGGCTGGACTGCTCTTCCTGCATGGCATGTGTTTGGAGGCTTTATCGAAAAAAAAAAACACTATCTTGTCCAAAAGCGCTAGAAACTCGGGCTAGAAACTCAGGGTAGAGACTCATTGCTTGGACACTGGTGAAAAGAAACACCGGATATTTTCCCGGAACGGGACTTGCAATACGGAGCACAGCAATACAACATCACACAGCAGTTATATACCGATGTGCAATGAACGGCGCCAAGTCTTGGCTGTGGCCGCGTGTACGACCGTCTTCAGGAGCCCACAAATTCCTGCACACTGAACAACACTGACAGAGCACCGAATAAAATGCGCGGGAAAACCTTCGTGCGAGCGCGAAGGCAAGCGCATGCACGCGGAGCAGGGGAGGAAGGGCCAGGGTCGCAGCGCCCCTACCGCCGACGGGTGGCGAAACGTGCTGAGAAACTCTCCCATTGTTTCCCCGACGGGTGAGAAGGCCGAAAGAAGCGAGCGCGCGCGCCAGTCGAGCCCGGCCGTGACAAGACGGAGTCTATGGCGACGATGGCTACGAGTTGACCCCAGAGGTAGCGCGCGTCGCCTCTTCAACGATGACGCCACCGATACCATATATGGAAACAAAGCGCTGCATGAGCGGAGGTCTGTCTGCAGCGGCTGCTGTGAATTGCGCCCACGCGTCACCCACGCGCTGTCTCTCGCGATTTCCTGATTAGCGAGGCAGTCGCGCCACACTTCACTCCGTTTGCAACGCGCCGCACGAGACAGATTGTCCGCGCCAAATAATATATCGCGAAATGAAAACACGTTACAGCTGCGCTCAGATTTCGCATTAGAGAGTATCGTAATCGTCGGTGAATGCTTTATTTTTTCCTGTATGCTTTCAAATCACACTTTTGCTCGGCTCTCATTGAACAAATGCTCAACAATGCATTTTAACTTATTGATCTGCAATGTAATATGTCATTAGTCCGATTAGAGTTGTCGCCTCGGTGTATAACGACACTTTCTTTATGTGCCAGGTAACTGCTGGGTGCTAGCATCCATGGCCACTTTGACTCTGCACCAAGATCTATTCAAGAACGTGGTGCCCGAGGGCCAGAGCTTCGAGAAGGACAAGTACGCCGGCATCTTCCACTTCCGCCTTTGGAAGGCCAACCGTTGGATCGACATTGTGGTCGACGACAGGCTTCCCTACAGGGAGGACGAAAAGTCCTTGGCCTTCGTATCTTCCAGCGCTAGGAACGAGTTCTGGAGCGCCCTTCTGGAGAAGGCCTACGCCAAGTGAGCCTGCTTCGGCAAACTGCATGAAAGCGTCGCTGCTGCTTGCTGTCTGCGTGTAGAAAGACTAGGCAGACATTAGTCGCGGAGAAGTACGCATAGTATGCGTAGAGAAGTCAACGTCAGAATAAGCGTCCTTCAGACTTTCTTTATTGATTGGCGATTGAAGCAGGTGGAAGAAACGCAATGTTAACCCGAACTCATAGATTGTAGTCGTAGAACGTCCGGCGTAACAATTATAGCGGTCCTTTACCGAAAGCTAAGACGCAGTGGGCGACAAAACGATGCTATACGGAAGGCAGATTAAGACGTACGCCGTGTTTACTCCCCATAGATCCTAAGATTGCAGAAACGGCTGACCAAGTAGCTTGCTGGTGGTCCAATAAAAAAACAAATGAGAGAAAAAAAAGGGGGGGGGGGGAGGGTAGTATCCTGCTTCGTCCCAACCTCGCAGTGTGGATGTTTTTGGCAGAAAAGACACAAATGCACAAACGTACTCGCGAATCCTCGACGTCACATTGAAGTCCGCGCCGGGATTTAACTGCTGAACTCAAAACAGGTTTAGTCTTCCAAAAGTTTTATTCATTAATAACCCACCCTGAACATTCGCGATGGCTCACTATAGTTATGGCACATTGACATTGCCGTAGAGAACGACGTCGCAGGTTCGATTCTCAAGAGCCATGGCCACATTCGATGGCAGCGGGAAGCGATAAATGCGCATTTGCTTATATTTTAAGCGCAGTTAGAGGTACCTCAAGTGGGCGAAATCAGTTCTTCCCTAAGGTTTTCCTCAGCTCACTGAGCTGATTAAAAACAATCTTTGAGGACCATTGAAGCCCAATGTTTATTTGAACTTAGCGCGCAAAGTAGGACGCCAATAACCTTATGACGCGGTTTCGTTGAGTGTTAGGGTCATTGTTATACTGTGGGGGAGTATCACTTTCGATTATAAGCACTTCACACTTACTTTATTCTCAATGCATTGTCCCTCCAGCATTCTCCAAGGTTCTCCTTTACAGCGAAGCTTTATACGGGAGTTCCACAACGGTTTTCTTGCGGGGGTGGCGTGGTCGTTAACGAGGACATAAAGGCGCACTGTATAGGGGGGTGTTCTGTAAGAGTCCACCTAGTGGACTGTCCTTTTCGGCTGTCGCCGATTGGTTCCAGCTGCACAAACGAGAAGGAACCAGCCAGTCTCCTTCTCGCTCGTGCAGCTGGAGCCAATTGACGACAGCCGAATTGGACAGTCCACTATAGGTGGACTCTTACAAAATACCCCCCCCCCCCCCTCCCTTGGCTGTGACCGCGCAGCATACAGGAACATAGGTCGGATATGGCAGACAGTATAGAAGCACTGAGCTCGGATATCGTTAAGCGTTTCATAAGACTCGGTACACCGAAGGAATTTCACTGGATATAGTGAATCATTTGTTGAGTCTTGAGTGGGTTTCGGGCAGTATCACACCATGACCCTTAGGATGTCCGAGGAACGGGACAATCCGCTTAGACGGTTGCGCTGTATTTGGTGTATACGAGTTGCTCGAATTTGCACACCTGCATGCATCTTTGCAGCGAAGCTGTTAAGGAGACTACCACAACCATTTTCATATGGCGACGGCGTGCGGCGGCGCGATTGGTATCAAATGTCAATAAAACCACAGCCGTCGGAGTCTCACTCCTTGCGTTGAAAAGTAATTATTGATGATTATAAAATAAGTCACCTTCCGTATACCTCACTCAAATAGACAAGAACTTCTTTGCGCAACTTTTTAGCCGGTTATTCGTTTTTTTATCACTTCACGTTTAATCGGCCCACGCGTTGGAGTTCAGCTAGATTATTTGTACGGCTGCGGCGGCAAAAGCTGACGGCGTGGTCCAGCAAAGCAGTTTGCGTGGGTGCTCCGAAGCGGTCGTACACGACCACAGCGTCGATAATGAATCATCGTTCAAGAACTTCTTTGCGCAACTTTTTAGCCGGTTATTCGTTTTTTTATCACTTCACGTTTAATCGGCCCACGCGTTGGAGTTCAGCTAGATTATTTATTTGTGCGGCTGCGGCGGCAAAAGCTGAGGGCGTGGCCCAGCAAAGCAGTTTGCGTGGGAGCTCCGAAGCGGTCGTACACGACCACAGCGTCGATAATGAATCATCGTTCAAGAACTTCTTTGCGCAACTTTTTAGCCGGTTATTCGTTTTTTTATCACTTCACGTTTAATCGGCCCACGCGTTGGAGTTCAGCTAGATTATTTATTTGTGCGGCTGCGGCGGCAAAAGCTGAGGGCGTGGCCCAGCAAAGCAGTTTGCGTGGGAGCTCCGAAGCGGTCGTACACGACCACAGCGTCGATAATGAATCATCGTTCAAGAACTTCTTTGCGCAACTTTTTAGCCGGTTATTCGTTTTTTTTATCACTTCACGTTTAATCGGCCCACGCGTTGGAGTTCAGCTAGATTATTTATTTGTGCGGCTGCGGCGGCAAAAGCTGAGGGCGTGGCCCAGCAAAGCAGTTTGCGTGGGAGCTCCGAAGCGGTCGTACACGACCACAGCGTCGATAATGAATCATCGTTCAAGAACTTCTTTGCGCAACTTTTTAGCCGGTTATTCGTTTTTTTTTATCACTTCACGTTTAATCGGCCCACGCGTTGGAGTTCAGCTAGATTATTTGTGCGGCTGCGGCGGCAAAAGCTGACGGCGTGGTCCAGCAAAGCAGTTTGCGTGGGAGCTCCGAAGCGGTCGTACACGACCACAGCGTCGATAATGAATCATCGTTCAAGAACTTCTTTGCGCAACTTTTTAGCCGGTTATTCGTTTTTTTTTATCACTTCACGTTTAATCGGCCCACGCGTTGGAGTTCAGCTAGATTATTTGTGCGGCTGCGGCGGCAAAAGCTGACGGCGTGGTCCAGCAAAGCAGTTTGCGTGGGTGCTCCGAAGCGGTCGTACACGACCACAGCGTCGATAATGAATCATCGTTCAAGAACTTCTTTGCGCAACTTTTTAGCCGGTTATTCGTTTTTTATCACTTCACGTTTAATAGGCCCACGCGTTGGAGTTCAGCTAAATTATTTGTGCGGCTGCGGCGGCAAAAGCTGACGGCGTGGTCCAGCAAAGCAGTTTGCGTGGGAGCTCCGAAGCGGTCGTACACGACCACAGCGTCGATACTGAATCATCGTTCAAAAACAGCTATAGCAAACAGACTTCTATAGTACTTCCAGTGGAGTGTGTGAGAACGCGCTTATATTGATTGCTTCGCTGTCTTTGATGTATCAGTTGTTCAGATATACGAAGGTTTTTTTTCTTTTAAGTAGGAGGATTGCTTAATAGCCGTTATATCCCTAAACCCGCTTTTTCACACACGCACACACACGGCAGGCTTCACGGTGGTTACGCTGCCCTCGTCGGAGGCAGCGGCAACGAAGGCCTGGGCACTTTCACGGGAGGCATCACGGAGCAGCTGATCCTTGAGCGTCCGCCCAAGAACTTGTTCCAGGTCATTCAGAAGGCCCTGGAAAGGAAATCGCTCGTCACGTGTTCCATCATCGTAAGCCCCTTTTCCTACATTTAAAATACAGAAAGTTTTTACATAAGGTGAAGTGCATGCAAACGATTTCTTGAGCGCGCATCGCTCTTCGTAGGCCGTTGTCCCAGTTCGAGTAGGAAATGGCGAACAGTCTCTCTGCCTAAAAGTAATTTTAAGATTGCGTGCTTATCCCTGCAGCTGTGTTTAGTATTATACGCATTAAACACTTTAACGCCATTATGGGCGTACAAAAGGTGCTTGGTTTTTCCCATGGCTAACACTTTCACCCTTAAAGCTACACGAAAGAGAAAAAAAAAAGAATATTTGATCTGTATTAGTAAACTACCGTTCTACAATACCAATTAAGCCATCTTTACCTTGAGAAGAGGCTTCGTAAGCCAGTCAAGACGCATAAACTAAATAAACGGGGGCATCGCCGCCTTGACGTAACTGCACTAGCTCGCCTTGACATCCTGACTT
>NC_051156.1:179143191-179153191 GCF_013339745.2 Dermacentor silvarum
GTGTGAAAACGGCCGAATCTCATGAAAAGGGAAAAGTGAGAAGGCATTGGGACTTCCCTCACGTGTACTCGATGCCACAATAAAGTTTTGTGTGTGCACATGCTAATATAATTGTAAGCCTCGTGGCTCCTGATTGCATGCATTGTGTAATTGTCAGGTCAAGAGGTTGACTCAACTGGCAAGGAAATCTTGCTGCAAGACATAAGTGACGCCGCCTCCACTCCGCCGCCCTTCGAAGTCATACGATGACTGATACGGTATCCGCAACGAGGGAGCAACACCGTTTGTTGACAAGGAAGACAAAAAGTACACAGTGTGTCAAGAGAAACTTCCCGCTGTTAATAATAGCGTATATAAGGTGTTGCCCCGCCGCCCCCTGTGTGTTTTTTTTTTCTTCTTCTTTTTCTTCTTTCTTTTTTGATTAAGACATTCTTTGCTTCATATATAACCAGGTACTTTCCGGTTGGGTGGGTAGCTTGCTTCATGTCTCGCCTCGTCTCGACACATCTCGGGCCTCTTTAAATACGAAATTAGGTGTCCGATGGTGCGCTTTGAACCGAAGTCCCCTAGCACAATATCCCGATACTCTACCCAATTATATACTTTGTTTTGCTTTATAGAACCCAATTATCTGCCCAATTGACAACTCAAATAGCGCTAATCGATCGAAGACAGTGTGACTAGCGAGAACATATAAAGCAGAAATCTTTTGTTTTCTTACTTACCTTGTAAACGTGAATTGTGTTCTCTTCCTCGGGCATTGCTCTGAGCTACCGTTCCTCGCCTAGTGAACTGCCGGTGGTGTTGCGGGCTGCAGAAGTTGCAATGCTGAAGTCTGAGTGTGTGGCGCGCACCGAAGCACTCGCGTGTGTGGCGGGCTACTGCCAAACCGGTCGGCAAAGCTGGTGTTTTCGCGTGGTAATAGAGACTGCCGCACGTCTTACTTTCTTCATTCTGCGTCGGCCATCCAGACGAGGAAATTCTTGACATCTCCTATATATACTGGTGCCAGGCAGACGTGTTTACTTCGACCGTCCTTCCAATAATGGCAACGAGGTCGCCAACGCTCTTCGCTGTACACGTGCAGCAGAAAGGCTGCAGTGAGTATTCATTTTTGTTAAAGAAAAAAAAATATTACCGTAGGCTCGGCCAAGCGTAGGCTTTCCACACGATAGGTTCTCGTCATCGTTCTAACGTAAAAACAGGTCCTTGTTAGAACCATCAAATCAAGGCTGATGGCGTTTTCTTTCTTTCTTTCTTTCTTTCTTTCTTTCTTTCTTTCTTTCTTTCTTTCTTTCTTTCTTTCTTTCTTTCTTTCTTTCTTTCTTTCTTTCTTTCTTTCTTTCTTACACAGTATCTAATCGCGCTCTTCGCCAGGGCAGTAAGTATTGAGTAACAAGAATAACGTGAGCATTAGACAAGATTTGCCTTCTCTGACAACTTTCGCGCACACGCACAAGCATACATGAGTAACATAAACCCTGATGCATTTATGCAACTTCCACTGTTGGAACAGTTACAACATGCTGTTTTGAACAATGTCCCGAGTGTTGATTGAATCACTTCAGCGCTTACAGCAAAGGTTTCGGAGGACAAGTTTCAGCCTCCCAGTGAATACAGTAGTGAAGAGGGAACAATCTGTCATAATCAGTTCCAGCGCCCATGGTTCTATACTATCTGTAGAGGCTCTTATTCTTCGCTGTGCTCATCCAGTTGGAGGCCCAGGCTCTGTTGGAAGAGCTAGTTCTGAAACATATACAAGTATACAAACATATACATTGACTCACTGGATCATTTTTTAAAGCTGCAACTGCCGTCACAAATTTTCCACTGCGATGTGACATTGTTCTGCCACCTTTGGATCGGGGTGGCATTTACAAAAGCTTACTCGTCCCACATTATAATGCTTGGCACACTTTTGTGCTTCGAGTGAGACCTAAGGGACTACCCAACAACCTCTGTGGCTTATTTCTCGTCACGACGTCCAGCGCCATCAAATCCGGGATTCGTTGTACCGGCTGTGCTAAAAACCGTTTTCAAAATCAAACGTTCTTGGAACATGGTCGTCGCTAGCGTAGAAAGCAAAGAGGACATCGCTCGCATGCACCACGTCGACAGGTATCAGCGACCGCTCACAGACTCGGTGCGCACCTTAAAATGTACGCGCAACTAGTGTTCTCTCTCTCGCTCTCCTTTCTCTCTTTTAGTATTTTATCTCCTTTTTCTCCAGTGCTGGGTAGCAAACCAAACGTGCGCCTGCTTAACTTCCCTGCCTTTCCCTGCTTCTCTCTCTCGCCATCTCGCGACATGACTCATCATCATACCAGAAGGCCCTGCAAGCATTGCATGTACTTCTTGCGATCCATTGGCTTGTGTGAACACTTATTATGGGAATGCTTTCCCATTCTATTTTGATATTATTCTTCTCTGCCTCACCTCTCTGACCACTTTCTCCCACTCCCATGCAGAGTAGCAAACTTTTACCTGATTAACCTCCCAGTCTTTTCTCGCTCTCAGGATCCCCGACCATCACCTACCATCACCTCAAGCGACTTTTTCAAAAGTTATTAGCGCTCATCAAGAGTGCATACCTTCATCTTATACACAGGCGGCGAAGCCTTCATCTCCCCTGTGGTGCCTGCGACAGCCTCAAGTAAATTTTGCTATTCCCGGAATTACCAAGAAGGTGAATCGTATGTCGCCGGCTCTGAAGCAACTGACGCTCCTATTACTACACCAGACATATAATGATGCACACATATATACACTGACGGTTGGACCTCATCCTACCAGCTCAAATGCCGCATTTGTAGTTCCAGCCAAGCACGTTACAGTTAAATTCAAATTGTCACATATGACTACATCTACGACGGCAGAACTTGCAGCCCTCCATGTAGCTGTGACCTACGTCTCCAAAGAGCCGGCACAGAAATGGGTCATATTTTGTGGCTCTAAGGCAGCTTTTCACATTATCAAGTCTGCCTTACATCACAGAACTTACGAGCATATGATATCCGACATCAGGGAAGTACATCACCATGCTCTGGAAACAGGGCACTACATTATCTTTCAGTGAATTTCTGCTCACTCGGGGCTGCCCGGTCTGTCCACGAAGACACCCAGACGCGTCCAATACCTTTGGCGAGAATGGACACTACCAGGGAACTTCGTCTGCTTGCACGTAAAAAAGTCACAAGCTTTCTGGAGTTCAAGTGCCTTCAAATGCCGATTGCATAAGCTTGACACTTTGCTACGGCTACAACTGCCATCTAGCCTTTCTCGCGGCGAAACAACCTTGCTGTGCCGCTTATGGCTAGGAGTGGCGTTCACGAACGCTTACTCCTATCGTATGGGAATGGCCGAGAGCCCGATGTGCGACTCCTGTAGGGGCGAGGAAACTATCGAACCCCTCTTGTGTACCTGTCCTCGCTACGACGTACAACGCCTCTCTCTCAGGACAACTTTAAACCGACTGGACTCGAGACCATTATCTGAGACAAAGATACTCGGACCATGGCTATACACCCGGCGTCACTGGCACACAAAACGATTCGGGCACTAGTACACTACTTGAAGTGCACCGGTTAAGAGACCGCTAATTATAGTGTCCCAGTACACCATCCCACGTATACTCAGTACTTACTCTCTTCCTCTTTTCCTTTCTATTCCCCCTTTCCCTTACCGCCCCATGTAGGGTAGCAAACCGGATTCTTGTCTGGCAGACCTCCCTGCCTTTTCTCTTCTTGCTCTCTCTCTCTCTCTCTCTTAAGCATATATGTCACTTGTATTTTGTGACTTTTATTATTGATAATTCGCGCATTCCCGCAGGAGCCAGAAACGTTTGTGAGCTATTTCGTAAAGTTGCCCTATCCAGCACAATTGCGACCTCGATGGTCCAAATAAATGTTTTCTCTCTCTTCTATTTATGTGATTTATATCGTCCCTGAACTTAGCACGTGTCGTGTAATACGGGCCAACGCGCAACCCGTCTCTATTAGTTCGCAAACTTGCCAACGCGGCGCAGTTACAGGTCAGGGACGGACCCGAACGTGGTGCAAAAAAAAAAACACACACACACACACACACACACACACACACACACAACTCGGTTGCACGTGTTTGCGCTTCAGCCCTTTGGGGCAACACTCTCACAGATCTGAGCGTTTCATGCCAGCACGCGATGGCGATAATATGAGCGCCGAGGGGTAATTTTATTTGTTATCTACGGCTTCCTTATTGACTTTCCGCTAAATCGGTATGGTGCACGTCTTTGTTAAAACCTGCAGCTTCGGTAAGCAAGCAATTAAGTCATTAATTATACGCCATTTTACATACAAAGAAGAAAATCACTTCAGATGAAGTGACAGTTTAGGTTTTCTTTTGCTCGCGTTATACTGTAGCAAAAGTGCGCGTAAACATGACAGAGTATGAAACAATTACAATGATTAACAAGTTTAATCATAATAACTATTACTACCACTCATATTTTTAACTTAATAACCGACTTCTTCAGTTATGGCTACGTAACAGAGAGCTGTGTTCTTTACGATGACATGCATGAGGTTGACGGTGCAGCCATGACGTTTGACAGTACAGCCATGGCGACGAGCTCGTCGCCATGTAACGTTCTATTAGGCCTACAGCTTTAAAACATCATGATTAATTAACGTTGTGCACTGTGACAGCATGCGAGATACGGATTTACAGACAGTGACAGCAGTGTTGAACAGTATACAGCTGTTAAAAGGACATTTTCATTCCGGGATTACGATAAGAAGGTGGAACGCACTGCGGCTATAATATGAATGTATAGCATGCATGCTATACATATTGTTGGCGCCCACGCGATGTGAAGTTGTCAACTAAAGAAATCATAAATGGTTGCGTGTTACGTCATTAATTATCGGATGCGGATGTTCATTCACATTACCCGAATGCCGTTCTCGGTGTTCGACGACTACAGAGTTTCTTCGATACTTTCGATTGTTGCATTTTTGATGAAACTTCTTCGGAGAAGTTGCGTCATCGTTCGGTGTGCTTCAAAAAAACCTTAAAGCGAACGTTTAGCAGCGTTTGCCCTGTTGTGCACTCAATGCACTGTTATGCACTAAGCTTGCAGAGCCCCCAACACAACCTTGAACAGTAAGAGCCTCGCTGTAATTGTTCTCATCGATGAACACCAAGGCTTCAGAAAGTGCTCGTTTGGGTCAGTAAACAGCTCTACAACCGAACGCATTTCACTACAATACACACTTCCTAGCAGAATAAATAAATATCCAATCAAATCGTGTGACAATTTCTCACAAGCTCTGTCTGTATATTGCTTGGTATAGAAATGCAGTTGTTGAGCATACGCCGCAAGGCTAAAAATATACAAAGGAGGTACAAGGCGCCTTGGCCCTTATCATGCTATATGTAGGCAAATGCAATATGGCACGGCTGCTGCTATGACAGCGTAATCTGTACCGAGAGGTCTCGTAATTGGAGTCTAACAGCAAACAGGATATCACTTCCTCAGCTCTTGCCCGTGTCTGGCTGGTTGCGCTGTTTACCCAAGATGAGGATATCCGGTCCCGTTACGATACGCTGAAATATGGCGGCGCTACAAGAAAGAAAGCAGCATGAACATGGTAGACCTAACGACGTAATATTGAAATTGATTACACCCAGACCGAGTCCAACCAAGGAAACAGCCTGAATGCCGGTTTGAGTGCAACGTTTTCGCATTTGTAAGGAAACCCTATCGAAAAAAAGAAAACCGTAGGCTTCATATTCAATAATTCCATATTATACAGGGATCTTAGATAAAAAGTCTTATGTTCTCATATATCATGAGACATCCTATCGAGAAAATACCTTATATGCTCAATAACCAAATCTTATCGTTCAGTCCGCTTAGATCACCACCATAAGGTACACGTTACTACTTGCCGCACTCACACTTTTTTTTTATTCTTTCGTCCCACGCACGTCCAGTGACTGGAACCGCCTTCCCTCAGATATCGTTTCCATTTCGGACCATGATCTATTTTGTGCAACCATTTACAATTACTTATTTGATGACACATGAAGTGTTTTTTTTTTCCTTAACGCGGTTTTTCGCATTGCATCTTCATTCCTACTTTTGTTGTATTATCCTAACATTGTCTCGTCCTATGTATTGTACATGTTATTAAAATTGTATATATTATTACATTTTGTATTTTGTTTACTATTTATGTGCCCCACTCCCCTCTGTAAAGCTCGGTGCGCTTCAGGGCGAAATAAATAAATAAACCCTTATATACAATATATTGTCACGTAGTAGTGACGCTGAAGAAAACAGTCGTAAAACTGTGTACGACGAAACTGGTTGTTTATTGGGCGAACCTGTGCCCACAAAATCAAGGTACACTCAAAGCACAACGATAGCGGCGAACACAGTCGGCGATCGTCGAAAATCTGATCAGCGGCGAAACGCGTCGGCTTTTATACCTGAGTCATCGAAGGTTCTAGATTAATCCCTGATGCCCGCGTGTCTTCCAGAAAGTTCTAGACAATTCGCGTCAGTCATGCAATCAGATAACATAAGCGTCGGTGAAAACAGGCAATGGAAAGAAGCATCGATAACGTTCTAGAAACTTCCGATACAGGCGCGTCCTGCGCCGAGCGATAACGTTTAACATTTTTTAGCCGGTTGAAAGCGGCCACCGGTGAAACATAAACATGTATACGTGTCAATACCCTCCCCTTAAGAAGCATCGTCCCGATGCTACAAACAAATGTGAAAGCGAAAACAAAACCACGCGTAATAAAGAAAAAAAAAATAAAGTAACAAAGTACCTAAGTTCGTCAGCGGGCGTAGAAAGGCTTAAGACGCACCACATGGATGACTTCGGGTCGTGCGCGGCGCCGCTGTGATTGCGAAATGCCGTCTGGCACGACCTCATAGTCCAGTGCGCCAATACGTCGGATGATCTTATATGGTCCGAAATAGCGACGTAAGAGTTTCTCGCTAAGTCCTCGTCGGCGTATCGGAGTCCAGACCCAAACACGGTCTCCGGGCTGGTACTCGACGTAGCGTCGTCGAAGATTGTAGTGTCGGCTGTCGGTTCTCTGCTGGTTCTTGATGCGCAGGCGGGCGAGCTGTCGACCTTCTTCGGCACGCTGCAAATAGGTGGCAACGTCGAGATTTTCTTCGTCAGCGACGTCTGGTAGCATGGCGTCAAGCGTCGTTGCCGGGTTCCTTCCGTAGACCAGGTTGAACGGCGCCATGTGCGTCGTTTCTTGCACGGCCGTGTTGTATGCGAAGGTCACGTACGGAAGGATGGCATCCCACGTCTTGTGTTCGACGTCGACGTACATTGCCAGCATGTCGGCGATGGTCTTATTTAGGCGCTCGGTGAGGCCATTCGTCTGCGGGTGGTAGGCGGTGGTGCGGCGATGGCTTGTCTGGCTGTACCGCAGGATGGCTTGAGTTAGTTCTGCCGTAAAGGCCGTACCTCTGTCGGTGATGAGGACTTCCGGGGCACCGTGACGCAGGAGGATGTTCTCAACGAAGAATCGGGCTACCTCGTCGGCACTGCCTTTGGGCAAGGCTTTTGTTTCGGCGTAGCGGGTGAGGTAGTCCGTAGCTACGATGATCCATTTATTCCCGGACGTCGACGTCGGAAAAGGCCCCAGTAAGTCCATCCCGATCTGCTGGAACGGTCGGCGAGGTGGCTCGATCGGCTGTAGAAGCCCGGCTGGCCTTGTCGGCGGTGTTTTGCGTCGCTGACAGTCTCGGCATGTCCTTACGTAATGGGCGACGTCAGCAGAGAGGCGAGGCCAGTAGTATTTTTCTTGTATCCTCGCGAGAGTGCGGGAAAAACCGAGATGTCCAGCCGTTGGGTCGTCATGGAGAGCTTGCAGAACCTCTGGACGCAATGCTGAGGGTACCACGAGGAGGTAGTTGGCTCGGAGAGGCGAGAAGTTCTTCTTTAGGAGAATGTCGTTTTGCAAGAAGAACGACGCCAATCCTCGCCTGAACGCCTTCGGCACAATGACGGTCTTGCCTTCCAGGTAGTCTACAAGGCTCCTTAGTTCCGGGTCGGCTCGCTGTTGTTCGGCGAATTCGTCGGCACTGATGGGTCCCAAGAAAGTGTCGTCATCCTGGTCGTCTTGTGGCGGCGGTTCGACGGGGGCGCGAGACAAACAATCGGCGTCAGCGTGCTTTCGCCCGGATTTGTAAACGACGGTGATGTCGAATGCTTGAAGTCTCAGGCTCCATCGTGCGAGGCGACCTGAAGGATCCTTCAAGTTAGCTAGCCAACACAAGGCGTGGTGGTCGCTTACAACTTTAAAGGGCCTGCCATAGAGGTAGGGGCGAAACTTTGATGTAGCCCAGATGATGGCGAGGCACTCCTTTTCTGTTGTGGAATAATTTGCTTCCGCCTTCGATAGCGACCGGCTAGCGTAACTTACAACCCTTTCTAGTCCGTCAGTCCTCTGCACAAGCACGGCGCCGAGACCTACGCTGCTTGCGTCGGTGTGGACTTCGGTATCGGCATTTTCGTCGAAATGCGCAAGTATTGGCGGCGATTGCAGGCGTCGCTTCAGTTCTTCAAATGCTTCGACTTGCGGCGTCTCCCACTTGAACTCGACGTCGGCCTTCGTGAGATACGTCAGTGGCTCAGCGATCCGTGAAAAATTCTTGACGAAGCGCCTGTAATAGGCGCACAGTCCAAGAAATCTACGCACTGCCTTCTTGTCAGCGGGCGGAGGAAAGTTGGAGATGGCCGCAGTTTTCTGAGGGTCGGGGCGCACTCCAGACTTGTTGATGACAGTGGCCCAAAAACAAGAGCTCCTCATATGCGAAGCGGCACTTTTCTGGCTTCAACGTGAGTCCGGAGGTCTTGATTGCTTGAAGAACTGTTTCAAGGCGCCGGAGGTGTTCCTCGAAGCTTGAGGCAAACACAACGACGTCGTCCAAATAGACGAGGCAAGTCTGCCACTTCAAGCCTGCCAGTACTGTATCCATGACACGTTGGAAAGTGGCAGGCGCCGAGCAAAGACCAAACGGCATGACCTTGAACTCGAACAGTCCGTCTGGTGTTATAAACGCAGTCTTCTCCCGGTCCCTCTCGTCGACTTCGATTTGCCAGTAGCCGGTTTTGAGGTCCATCGACGAAAAATACTTTGCGTTGTAGAGTCGATCCAAGGCGTCGTCAATCCGTGGGAGGGGGTATACGTCCTTCTTCGTGATCTTGTTGAGGCGACGATAATCGACGCAGAAACGTAGGGTTCCATCCTTCTTCTTCACTAACACCACGGGGGACGCCCACGGACTCTTCGACGGCTGGATGATGTCGTCGCGTAGCATTTCGTCGACTTGTTGCCTTATGGCCTCGCGTTCGCGCGCCGAAACTCGGTACGGGCTCTGACGGAGTGGCCGGACATCTTCGTCGGTTATGATGCGGTGCTTGGCGACAGGGGTTTGTCGAACTTTTGACGACGACGAGAAGCAGTCCTCGTATTGCAGGAGCAGAGCCTTTAGTTGTTCTTTCTTGTGCCTGGGAAGGTTCTGATTGACGTCGAAAGTTGGTTCAGGTACTATAGTCGTCGTTGCAGGTGCACTGGAATCCGTGAAGGCGAACGCACTGCTGGCTTGTACTATTTCGTCGATGTAGGCGACCGTGGTGCCTTTGTTAATGTGCTTGTATTCGGGGCTGAAGTTCGTGAGCATCACCCTTGCTTTCCCTGCACGTAGCTCAGCTATGCCTCTAGCGACGCAAATTTCACGGTCGAGCAGTAAGTGATGATCGCCCTCGATGACGCCCTCCATGTCTGCAGGCACTACGGTACCGACGGAAATCATTACGCTGGAGCGAGGCGGAACGGTGACTTGTTCTTCAAGCACATTCAAGGCATGGTAACTTATGCTTGTATCCGGTGGTATCGCGTTGTGCGTTGAAAGCGTTATCGACTTGGACCTTAAGTCGATGACTGCACCGTGTTGATTTAGAAAGTCCATGCCTAGGAT
>NC_051156.1:179158191-179187492 GCF_013339745.2 Dermacentor silvarum
TAACCATTAGAGTGCGCAAAAGTCGCCAATTATAGCACACCTCTCATTTACCTTAGGCCGCTTCACTGCACAGTAAGTGTGCACGCAGTGATGCGCTCTATACAGGGGGAAGGGAAAGGTCCTGTATAGAACGCATCTGTATGATGAAATCAGGCCAGTAAGAAGACAGCCCTTTGAAGCCAACCCAAATGAAAATGACACCTTGTTTAAAAACAGACCAAAAGAGAAATATTTAGCCCATATGACGTGTTTTAAAATGTATCGTATTACACTTCACAAACGTGATTGATATTTTTGTAAAGATTGCTGCAAATTATTAAAGATACTCGTTAGAAAGCACAAAAATATTGATCGCCAGCACTAATTACAATGCTACCTTTTATTATTAGGGTAACGACTTTCATGTCGCGCTTCTTGTTTACGACGACAGGCGATATGAAGATTTGGCCATGTGAAACGACTCAGCATTGCTCGAATTTCACTCAAATTTGTTGTGTAGACTGAAACACTTCGAACGTCAACAAGCTTCCGTACCACCCCCCCCCCCCCCCCCCCACACACACACACACACAAAACAACAACAACAAAAAGAAAAAAAACAAGCAAGCAAGCAATCAAGCAAGCAGACCGACCGACCGACCGACCGACCGCGGCAAGCTCAAATTTGTTTTTATTAAAGGCAACGGAGCCTTCTACCATCAGTACGAACGGGTGACCTTATGGAAGGCGCTCAATGGACTATAGTGACTGACAGAAGGTTCGCCATTCAGCCACCTGAATGATAAAGTTCACGAATGAAAATTTCTGACAGGAACTTTTCTATAAATGGCTATTGACCTCGAAAATCCTGGCACAAGAAACAACGAATAAAGTATTTGATTGGTATGGTTTGCCGACAGAATTGCTACGACTGCGATATGCATTGCCAATTGACTTGCATTAGCTCAAACCACCAATTGCTGTTATTGCCACACGCATTCTTAATAATAAATATTGGTTTAATTTATGTATCAATCAGAAAACTATTTGCTGTAAAAGAAGGAGTTAATATAATGCTATAACAGACGAAAAAACTACACGACTGCTCGAAATACAAAGAGCAAAACATATACACTACAATTTAAATTCATTTCTGATATAACAAATGTAGGAAAACATCTGACGTGATCAATATCGGTTATTGGCGAAGAAAAATAGAGGCGAGAGTCAAATGAATCTTATCGCATCAAGTGTTTTTTACATGCAAATAATCAGCCTTTTTCTTTATTTTCGATATATCTTTTTCTCCAGTTATGCCACAGAGATTCTTGTGCTTTACACAAGCAGTTCTGCCAATTTATCCCATCACTTGAAATAATTACATACCAGCCGTGGACAGGAGGGCACTTGAATATACGAACTTCTTCGACAGCGTGTCAGGCGCATCAACATCCCCAGGGAAGGGTTTAATGAAAATTAAATAAATAAAACAAAACTTTCGAACAAGTAGCATACGCCCCTATGTACTTGTCGCTCTCTCCTGCGTTTGTTCCGACAATCCACAAGCCTTAAATTTTTCCACTTCCCACCGTTTCTTGTTTTCACCGTTGTCCTCGCCTTCCTGGACCAATGATTCAGAATTCAAGTAGCAGAAAGTTGTCATTCCGTAGTGCTTGAGAAAGCAAGCTTCTGATATCCTGGCAAAACATTTAGTTATCTATAGCTATTATTTATGATATTATATTATATTATAATAATTATATATAGTTATCAGTTCGGCAGTGTTGACTCAAATCGCCCACAGACGATCGTCTTATCCCGGTAACCATTAAAAAGCCTTCCCATTTATACACGATGGCCGTGATTTTACCTAATATAACGACAACAGCCGTACTCTGATCCCCAACTATGTTAATGTGATATAAATATAATGGTAAATGTAACTGGTCATTTTCCTGGTGAAAGTATTCCTCCTCCTGCTAGTGAGAAGGCGTAATTGTTTTGTCAACTGGACGTAAATTTAATGTTTTACTGATTATTATATTTATCCCGTCTTTAAAAAATATCAAACTTTATTTTTCTGAGCAAACATTAAGCGGAGAGACAGCTGCTCAGAAAGCTGTCGCAGCAGCTTGATGAACACAACATGCGATACTGCGCCGTAAGCAACCAAACAAAATGCGCGTTCTCATAAGTCGAGGAGAAAGAAGCCGTTCCAAACAAATATATGTGAGATTGTCTACTAGAGCGCTACATGGGTCAAAATTTTCGGCCCCGTCCAACCCTCGCCAGCCGCGTAAAGCCCGGGCCCGGCTTGGGCCCAGGCCTGCATGACCTAACCCTAACCTAACGGGCCCGACCCGCGGGTCCGTGGGAGGAACTTAGTGTATATGCCTTAAAACTGTCGTTGCTTAGGTGGTGTATTCTAAGACATTACAATGAAACTGCATGCAGTGGCAATAAAAATTCGAGGATGCTTAAGCTTCGCCTTTAAGAGTGGAATGCGATAGCGATATCGGACTCCGTTCGCATCCCATTTTTTTCTTAATGAGTATGCTTCAGTGCAACACACAACGTGGGAAAGCCAGCTTACAAAGACCAAGTTTACACTCATCCCATTAAAGTCGGCCTCACTTTTAAACACAAATGCATTCCTGTGAAGACATTTTTACAGGAGCAATGTAAGCCGTCTTATACCAAAATGTGAAAACCCTATAGGACCTTTTTTTTATTGCTTTATTAATTGTTTGCTGTTGCCCCGAGGCGCGCGTGTGTCCAAAATTTAGAAAGGCTCGGTTTTCAACATTCCGCTCAATGTTGCCTAGAACCAAAGTAGAGCGAAACACCATCAGAATTGGAGGACGCTTAAGCTTCGCCTTTAAGAGTGGAACGCGAAAGCATTCAAAGATCCCTGGCTGCTTATCAGGCTTTTTTTCTCGTATTGAAGTAGAGCTCCTAGTCGGGCTAGTTGGTTGACATGCATGGTATATTCTAACTGCGCTAACCCACACGGACAAGGACGAGGCAGACAAGACGTGCGCAGACTCGCAACTGAAAGTTTAATGGGTGGAAATGACATATATACAGAGAAAAATGAACACATCTGATTGGCGATCCAACCATGGATATGTTGACGTCACACAGTAGCATCTAAAAACGCCATCTCGCAATCAGCTAGTGACACCGAAGGTTCGCTTACACACCCACGTGTAGTTTTTATCTTAAATGCCTCAAACAGCTCCCTAGTACTACGGTCCCTATGACGGTACAAAATTCTAGTTTGTTTAAGAAGTGGGAGGCAAGATTCCTTGTTTAGTTTTTTAAAGTCATTACAATGCTTAGCCACGTGGGAATAACCATCTGAAGTGCTATTTTTTTATGTTCTTTCGGCCGAACATTAATACACCTAGTCGTCTGACCGATTCATACACACTCACAAGAAGAAAAAAAAAACACCGCATATCCACGGGGTGAATGATGATGAGTGGGCGAAGCTCCGGAGGGAATCATCGGTAAGCCGTGAATCTTCCGTGTAATTCGCCCAGTCTCGCCGCACTAAATCGAACGATTGACTTCCACCAATGACACGCGCCATATGTGACGTCATTCCTATTTTATAACAGCGCCCTTCATTATAATTGCACCATCTCCCGCTTAAGGGGACGCTAGCACAAACGCGTTAGAAACGTGCAGTACTCTCTAGTAAGGGGGAGAGGCCACAGCGTCTTACGCAGCCGTTTACACATGCCGGAACGTGCACCGCGTTTGCCGACGCCATCACATGACTGCTGAGAGAGTATAACCCCCGTATTCATAAACGCTCCTCGACTTGAACTTGACTTGCCACCGCCTTGGGCAGCGCGTTCGAAACGCGTTGAAGGCGGTGGCAAGTCAAGTTCAAGTCGAGGAGCGTTTATGAATACGGGGGTAAGGCGGAGAGGCCACAGCGTCTTACACCAGCTTCTTACACGGGCCGTAACGCGCTAGCACAAACGCGTTAGAAACGCGCAGTCTTTCGTTAATGTTGGGTATTTATTGTCATCGTGGTGCGTGTGTCCATGTGCGCTTCGTGGCGTAGTGGCTAGCGCCGCGCATTCAGAAGCGAGGGGTCCCTGGTTCGATTCCGCGCTACTGACACAACTTTCGGAATTTTTTTTTTTCATAAAAGTAGACGTGGCTACCTACTACGACTACTACTACTACTACTACTACTACTACTACTACATACTACAGAGGAGGGACAGACCCACACCCTAAGGAGCTTCGCCCCTAAAAGGAAATCCATACACTACTGCGCAGGCGCAGGGGACAATGGTTGACCCTTGCTTATGCTCAATCCTGCAGAAAAAAGGGCTGTGGTTAGACGCCCTGTCAATCACGTTCATTACTCTTGCACATAAACGTGACATTTTCTGAGGGGCTGAGAATACTACGCTGACCCCATACCGCTGCGCTACATTCTTCAAATTGTGTGCAACTTTGTGCTGGTACGGAATCACAGCAAACGCTCTTTTTTCTTTATTAGTGCGGGGTGTGCGCACACCACTACTTTTAACTTTCCTTACTAGTTCATCACATCAAGAGAGTTGAAATATTGCTATAGCGCCGGCGTGTGCTCGAACGTCCCTCCTAGGCTCATCCGTGATCGGGCTTCAAGCCCCGTGGCATCAAGCCCGATCCAGACTCAAGCCCGCCTAATGATGCTTTACGCAGCCCGGTCTTTCAGGCCAGCCGGGGCCCGTGCAGTGCTCCAGACTTGGTGCCCTTCACTTCATGATCTTGTTTTGGAGCACACAATTGGTCACCTTTGAATAGTACGAAAAAAGTAATGTGCAATCAGCAATTTTTGAGACCGAATCGAATACGAATTGCATAGTGCCACAAAAGCGAATCGAATCGAATATCGAATGCTTTTCGAATAGTTTCCGAATATTGAACAGCTGTTTTCAGAGTCAATATAAAACGATGTTCGCATTTTAGTGTTCATGACGTCATCATTAAAAGAACAAATGGAACACAAGGAACAAGAGAGCAGTTTTTTTTTTTTTTGCATGCACAGGACCATTCGGAGAGCGCGAATGATCGCTGTGTAGCCGGTAAAGTATGGCTCCCTGAACGACATAGCCTGCTCCATTACGTAAGTTATCAAGTTGTATGCCTATATATGCCCGCGGTGATGAAATTTATGTTTGTGTTATGTTATGTGTCAACATTTACGTTTCATTGAGCGGAGTTGACGTTCTGTAATATTCGTAGGCTATTCAAAAAATATTAGTATTTACGAATAGTCACTATATATTAGATTCGAAGACCGAATCAAATATTCCCTATTCGATTCGGTCTTAGGAGATTATTCGATTGGTGATTCAAAATGTTCGAATATTTGCACACCCCTAGAAAACATCGAGGTCTTAAGAGGGCGACTTTTTATGGATGATTGCACTAAGTAAAGCCCTAATATTGACTCAGTTGCAGTTAATGTTGACGCAATTGACAATGGCGCTACATTCTTGCTTAGATGTTTAAATTTAGCAATATGCGCCATCGCGAAATAGTGTGCACGAAGTCTTCCAAGCTTAAGTGAACCCACGCGTTTTGTCTTCTTTACCACAATGCAGACGCGTATTGCAGTAGAGCCAGGCGCACAGACACTAACGTTTGCTTCAGCTCCCTCTTGAATGCATAGAAATTTAATAAACATGGGGCCGCAGTAAATAATGGCAAAGCCACCCGTGGCACTTTTACTTGTTTTTTCATATTTTAGTGCATTGTGATGTGCCCGTGCTTTCGCCAATAAGCACATCACCCACGCGATTGATTGCTTGATTGCTTGATTGATTGATTCCTTGATTGCTTGATTGATTGATTGATTGATTGATTGAAATTAACGGGCCGAAGCAGCACATAGCCAACGCGTCCGGGAACTGAGAACGCAGTCTCGCGCTCAGCATGGGGTAGCTCACTATAGCTACATCAAGACTCGTGTCTTCTCTCTCTTTTTTTTTGCTCCCCCCTCCCCCTCCCCACGTGTAGGGTAGCAGACTGGACAAAGTCTGGCTAACCTCCCTGTCTTTCCTTCCTCCTTTCTCTCTCTCTTTCTCTACCTGTTGTACGTGGGGCTCCGATCGTGAACGACTGCATGTTGGCAAGTCGGAACGAAATCTTTATCAAACATACGCAGAACAACGCATAAATGTTTCTTCAGACGTGAGAGTGCTACGTCCTTGTCTCTCCTTACATTTTATATATACATACATGTTGTTCCTGACGCAAAGTAACGGAGCATGAAGCAGGGGAACAGGGAGGACACAGAAAAGTGCCAACTACTAACTGTTCATGCCTTTGACGGCATTTTATAAATTTAGAAGAAGAAACTAGAGGAGGAAGCTTCTGTTCAAGCACTCACGAAAGGTCTCTTCCGGACGACCTTGAACCTAAAGAGTTCCAAGTTCGACATGCGGTGGAACTCCGGGTCCACAAAAAGATTTTACTTCTTCAGGCATTGCTCAAACAAAGTTGAATGTAGAGGTTCGTCGCTCTTTCTATTATTCATTTCTCTGTTACTTTTCTGTTCCCTTACTTCATGCTCCGTACTTGGCCTCAAGAACAACATGTATAATAACTCACCAACCTGCCCAAAGACAAGTTCGTTTGAGGTCTGTATAATTTACGCAGCATTACGTCCCAAAGCATCGATGTGTGCTATGAGTGGTTCTGTATAGCGGGTGAGTTCGATAGGATTAGCTAGACAGTCGTATCTCGTTAATATGGGCACCGTGGGAGGTGAATCTGTCTGTAGCTCCGACTGGCACGCCTAAAAACTTGGAGGACGCTTAAGCTTCGCCTTTAAGAGTGGAACGCGATAGCATTCAAAACTGCTTCTCACGCTTCCCGGCAACTGCAGCTTATGTAACCGTAATGTTTACCGGGAAACGCTGGCGGCGAACGCTATGCCCGTATAGGCACCGGGCGCGGGATGAATTTGGACCGGTGGCGCCTTCATGCGGCGGCGCCGCGAATGAATGGCATGTGGCGGCCGGGCCGCGCGCAGCAGGCGCTGCCGTGAAACCAAGTCTGATCAAACATGTTGCGTTTTTGGGTGCACCAACAGTTACTGAAACATGACTGAAGCTGGTTAGGCCATTAAATTTAACTATTGTTCATCGCGGCATCGCGTTTTTCAGGCGGAAAGTCTGTATATGTGCGGTCTATAGTCAAGAGTTCGACGAAAGCTCGTCTGGTCAGGTAGCATGTTGGGTTAATGAAAATTACGGTCACTGACCAAGTAAAAAAAAAAAGTGTTTTGACGTTTCGGAACCTGTACAGGTTCCTTGTTCACAATGCAGCGGACGTAGCATCGTTGTCCAGTTAAATATGCAGTATATGACGTAATGAACGGGCATAAACTTGAGGCATGTTATAATGTGCGGTCTGCAATGTGCGGTCTGTAGGCAACAGCGCGTTCAGTGCTCAGCAATTGAAACGCGATACTCGAATCGCATAGTCGCCAGCGCTTTTTGCACTGACTGAAAGCGCTGGGGACACCAAACTGATGCATTGTGGTGTAGAGTGAAAGCGAGAACCTTCGTAACGCATTATGACTGCATTTGGTCCCAAGGCGCTCACCTGTGACACGAAAAAAAAAAAAAAAGAAAAACGGCGGCAGCCGCGCGCTGCCAGCGCTTCAATCGCTGGGCACTGTACATTTCCGACGCTGATTTGCTATGGTCTAGTTGTTCTAACGTTAATAAAAGAGCCGTTCATACGCAAGAGCTTCGTGTCCCCCTTGCCTGTTTTCGCCTCCGCAGTGTAACGGCTCCGGAGCTTGGGCACCGAAGGCGAACACTCAGATTTGTAGTCATTTTGCCGTCTTATCAGTGTATCAGTTTTCCTTTAATGTACATTTTCCTTCCTAGCAATTTCCAACTCTGGTTGCGTCCGGCACACGACTGTGCTGTGCATCGACGGCGAACGCCAATGCAGTGGCGTTTCACACTCGCCGCCACCGACGGCTCCCGTCGCGCTAAGCTATATAAAATGGGCCGTGACTGAAGATTGGGCTAGTTTATAAGCAATTAAGAATGGGGAAGCATTGCAAAGATAAACGAACTACAATGGACAGAGAGCGGGAACTTACTGACACATGTGCGATCGGCGAAGCAGCTCAAGAAACAGAATAAGGAAGACGTATGTCTCCTTTTTTTTCTGTCTATAATTTTTGTGTTATTCGCATATTTCCATGATTAAATACGCGGTAATGTTAAAGCGCAATGCAAAATAGCATCTGGAATATAACTTCTGGAGTTCCACGTCTTAGCTTGCCGCGGTGAGCTCCGTTCGCGTGGTGCATTTGCATCGCAATTTGCGCTCGTTTTCTACGTTAAATAGTACCTGGTGCCACGAATGTGATCTGCCTCGTACAAGTGACGACCTTTCTCAAAGACAGACACACGAAAATGCGTTTTCCGGTGCGTCAGCCCTTAAAACCCGCAGTGCCAAATCACTGGAAGCACCGTGCGCCTTCGTCCCATCGTCTACTTCACATGCCAGTGCTCCGACAGCTGCCGTTCGCGGCGCTGTTCGCCAGCATATCGCCGGCGCGCCGCTGGCGCCTTACGACGGCCGCCCGGTGCCAATAGCGGAGCTACCGGACAACGCCGCCGACGCCGACACCTACGTTGACGTCAGCGCCGAGGCGCTGCTGCCTAACAGCAGGGCGGCACCTTAACGTAGTGACGTAAAAAATAACGGCGGCACACAGCGTGGCGGTAGCCATGACGACAATGACGCGGGAGAAGGTGCACGGCTGCCGCCGCCGTGATGGCAACGACCGTCGCCATGAGAACGGCCGGCGTAATTAATCGTGAGGGGGATCGAGATGAAGTTTGCTTTCTCTAAACGTGTGCGCAATAGTAAAATATCTTGGTCTATATTTTCAGGTCAAGAACGGCATGCACGCATCAGTGTTCTTCACAGAAGATAGCGAGTGCAAAGTGTTAAGGTAGAGTACGGAATTTCGATTACGAATATTGATAAGAGTTTAAGCGTTTTCAACCATCCAGGTTTTCTCGCTGATTTTGTTGCTCACATGCACGTAATGGACAATGTTACGGAAGTGGTCGAGCTTATCAGCCGGGGCCAGTTTACAAAGCCGCTAGCCAGCTATAGTTGAAATGCTATCCCAAACTTTGACGAGATGGAGAAAAACAAAAGCAAGAATGTCTTGCAGCAACCTAAAGACACGCTCACGTTGCGCTGAAAAGAAGGGGAAAAAATGCAAATGCAGCAAACTTTCGATAGCGCTCAAGACAAAAAGAATTTGTCATTTTACTGTAGAAACGTTGACAGTCTTGCTGTCAGAGACACCTACACACTCTTGCGCAACCTGTATCTATACACAGGCAGCGAGACGACCGCGTACACCAAGTCAGCCTAGTTAGCGGGCGCGTGCAGGAACTGTGAGTACCGACAGACGACTGTCGCGCTCCCCTGGCTAGCATCCAAAAGTCGCCATGCACTTGTAGTTCGTTAGCGCTCAGTTACGCTCGGCTGCTGTGCCTTCCTGTTCACTGCGCGTGCTGCCATCCGTGCGTGCTGTTCTATTATTTACAACACATAAGCACAACACGCGTTAGTTTCTGCATTGTTACGAACAGGCGTGCAAGCGTATGGCGCCACGGTCTGTTTCAGATTTTGGCCCGTTTCTCCTCTAAAGCACGTGCTGATGTGAAAGTGCGTATACGGAGTGCGGGTACATAGTAGCGGTAGCAGTTGGTTGTTGATTTTTATTTCATGAAAGAAGAAAGCTAATTGTTGCTGGCTGCACTGTAAGTGTCTGACTTGGGCTGCTGACCCCTGAACGGGGGCCAGCAGAGGCGGGCGGGGGAATGGGAGTAAACAACACGTAGAAAGAAAAGCATAGATAATAGTGCAATACGAAAACATCTGTACCGTTGTTTAGACTTTGTAAACTTTCCACCATTACTTCACTTTAAATGCTGAATATTTGAAACCTTAGAATGGCGGATCGAATATTGTCTTATATTCGATTCAGTCCAATCGAATAGTCATGCACTGTTCACCAAATCAAACGCTTTTATTATACTTTTTCAAATACATCACCTCATCTTGCGTACAGCGCCAAACAGGTGTCGCCGCTCAGGGAGCTATAGACTTTCTTAGCTGAACCACTGGATCGTTCGCTCAGAAACCTGAAAACTTCACTCAGACATGGCGCTCGGCGTGTAAGCTTTGTTTGGTACTGCCTATGGGTGTTGCACGTGTGTCCCCTCGGGAATAAACCGGTAATATACACATCTTCGCAACGTTTGGTGACATTATGCTGGCACTGAGTTTCGCCGCTATTCTAATCCAGAACAAAAACGAAATCTACACACTGGTGGCGTAGCGGCAATGGCGCTGCGCCGCTAAGGCCCAAGGCGAGGGATCAAATCCTGGCCGTGGAGGCCGCATTTCGATGGCCCCATCGAAATGCAAAAAACTCCCGTGTACCATGCATTGGAAGCACGTTAAAGAACCCCCAGGCGGTCAAAGTTATTCGGGAGTGACCCACTACGGCGTGCCTCATAATCTTACCGTGTGATTTTGGCCCGTAAAACCCCAGAATGTAATGTGTGACTTGTTTTGTTTCGCGGTCGCCGTAGATCTGGCGTATTCACGATTTAGCCTTGACGGCATGCACAAATGCGAACTGGCCCAAAAGGTATATAGCCTCGTTAAACTTTCTCTTGATATGCATGGTCACGTATGCTTCGAAGGGTCTTCGGTACGCGAAAAAAACGCTGATTACTCGAATCTTATCTTTTGCGTTTAATAAACCATATGTACCATGTCCCTACGGTGTAACAGCGATATATAGCATACGTTTTGGACACTATAAGATCTTATACTTTTATCTTAACGATATAGGCTAAAGGTCGTTGCTTATTGGAAGGCTATAGTAGGAATTTATTCCATATTTCACTCGATTCGCTCCTATAGTTTTTACTATACCGAAATATCTAGCAATATTTTATTAGATCTGGAACGATCAAACAGAGCAACCCTCATGGCGACGGACGCATTACATCGAAGAAAAAAAAAAACATAAAAAGAGAGAGAGAGAGAGAAATTTATTTACAGAAAGGCAGAGAGGTCGGCCTGAGCTGTAACTTGCTCTGGCCTGCTACTCTACACTGGGGAGAAGGGACGGGGAGGAAAAGGGCTGATGGATGATAATGATAAGAGGAGGAGGTGTGTATGTACAATTTTTTGCATGATCAAAACATAAAAAGAAACAACAGTGAATCGATTGAGGCAACGCTGGACATCGCCGACGCTCTCCGCCATCTGTGTAGTCCAGCTATATAGCACAGCTGTGACCGTACGACCTAGTTTGGTTGATCAAGTTTATCGAAAAAAAAAAACGTGATGTAGAGGCGATATTTGAAGTAAACAATCCACGGGGCTGCGATTCAGTTTCGTCGGCGCTAATTAGTTGCTCTGCCTCCGAAGAGGAGCTCCATGGCGCCGGGGTCAGCAGAAAACCTGAATTTGGAATCGAGTGCAAGGAATCATTACATTATACCGGTCGGTTATGCCAGTCATGGGCCGGTATAATGTAAGGATCCTTTTTTTCTCGATTACACTATTTTCCTATCATACACCGCTCACAATCATCCGATGCTGCAGTGATAACGTAGGCACTACCGACGAAGCCTGGAAAGAACAAAACAAAATTGGAATAGAATCGTTACACTAATTATCCTGGCCCTGGTAACTCTATATTCAGTACTTAATTCACTTTGCTTCGGTTACTTTTTCGGGCGAAGAAGTAAGCGAACGAAATAATAGAATCCCCATGCATGCTGCCGCGTGAAAAACTCGTTCGTGCGCATGTTCACCCAAACAAAGCAAACGATTTCAATATAAATGAGCTCCATTAGATCATAAATACGTATACCTCCTTTTTGTTTCTCTTTTTTTTTCTACAAAAGGAGGGAAGTGGGTAAGGGCTGATTAGGCTTTAGTTATAGCCCGACTGTAAATACTCTTCTGCATGCGTTTGGTTCACTTATCGTATTGTCACTTCGCGCAGGGTGCCCAGCGTTGAACTGATATCCAAACACATACATATGCACAGACGCAAAGGCGACCCACAAATTCGCGATCGCGAACAGCGTGGTAGCGATGTTAGGTCCGTCTCAGACGTGCCATTATAAGTGCCGTGCGCAGCTCATCCTGTCGATTTTCTCATTTTTGAGATGTTCCGGCATCCTTTCATGTCAAATTCGGTTGTAGTACACTCTAAGAAATGAAGTTGGAAAACAAAGAAAAAAGAAACGCGAAATTTCAATTTTTACTACAGAAAATTCTTTTCAATGGAAGAAACAAATAGATATATTTTTAGATATAAAATGAATATACGCTCGTATTCTGGTTATGGTCAAATACCGAATTTTTCTTGATTTCAACAGACTTACTCCATATACGCTAAAGTGAAAATTTTGTCATCTATACTTTGAGCAAAATGATATTTGCTCGTCTCCTTGATATTCTCGATTAACATTTGTGTGCAGCTTCACCAGCTACTACGGTATAGACAGATAGATATCGATCATATGCGCGAGCCAATTGGTCTTTGTTTCTGATTAAAATACAGCTGCAATCAGACCGCGTCATGCCGCTCAGAGCATGGCTATATATAATCTCTTATAGAGTGGGTACTACGATACGTGTCGCGTAGTTCCGGGTTGATTGGCACCATATGTCTCGTCTGCTGGTCACGAATAATATGTTATACGCACATAATGTTTATCTGTACACGTATGATCTGTTACCGCGGCATCCCAGCATTTGACTCTTTCGTACTACATGAAAAACTGCAGTCATGAGGGGGTAAAAATTACTCCCTTAATGAAATAAACTATCTACAAACTATCATGTTTTGAAGGTGTACAGTAAGCTTTGGGCCTTTATGAAGGTGGCTACGAAATGGATAATTTCTTTTACATCGCAACAATCATTCACACTCTTCACACATGCAGTGAGCGCTTCTTGTTCGCCCTTCAGGTCATTAATTTTCCCGCTGATGTGTAAATCGAATCAAAAGTGACCGTGCAGTCTGTTCGCTAGCTCGAAGGTGCGCGGGCAGTTTTCAGCGGCCGCTCGTTCCACGAACGAGCCTTGCTCGGCCTGGATGTCGCGGGTGCGACTGTGGAACGTGTGCACCAAATAGCTCTGGCCGAACGACTCGCTGACGTTCAGAACGGCTTCAGCGTCGAAGAGCAGCTGCGCCGTCGTGTGGTTCAGCGGCAGAAGGCGTTCGCGTGGCAGCAGAGTCACGCCGCGGCAGCGCCGCCTGTTGTCCAGCACTTGCTCTACCCTGGTTGCGTTGCACCACCGGAGCAGGACTCTGCGCACAACCCTGAGAGAGAGAGAGAGAAGAAGGAGTTAAATAAAAATTTGGAGGACGCCTAAGCTTCACCTTTAAGAGTGGAACGCGATAGCATTCAAAGATCCCTGACTGCTTCTCACGCTTCCCGGCAACTGCAGTTTATGTAACCGTAATGTTTACCGGGAAACGCCGGCGGCGAACGCTATGCACGAAGGCCAGCTTTCTGGTAAAAACGCGGCTTCTTGCGTGGGCCGATATTCTGTTATTGTTTCGCACTTTTAATATTTGAGTCTGAGAAGATTTAACATAAAAGGCAAATGCGCTGTCGGTGTTTTCTTTCATGGCATTTGTTTGTGAGCTCTCTTTCTCAAATTCCTGAGGAATAACTTTGTCAAGAATGTACGACAAGGTATGGGCAACTTTAGTGATAGAAGAACTTTAGTGCCGTATAGAATATACACGGCAATTTTCGCTCATGGGACGCGAACGCCGGCTACTACGCCGACACCGAATTTTCTGCGACATGGGGTCCATAACACTTTCGCGTTAAAATCCATATTAAGTTCACGGCAACTGCCATGGCACCTTATTGAATTATGCATCGTTAAACATTTCGTGGTTTCAGAGACTAAATATTTGAAGTAGTAGAGGCTGTCAACCTTCTACTAGTGAGCGAGATAAAACAATAGCAGCATGAATAAATGAGAAATTTGCGAAAAATCGGGACACGCGCGCGAGGAACTGTGCAACAACCATCGAGCCTGTTACATACAATCTCTAAGTATATGTATATATACTTCGGGACATGGGCGCCGGCAGGATTTCGTGTTGGGGGGGGGGGGGGAGGGGAGGGGAGGCAAGTGCCCCTTTTGCACACCCCTGCCGTCGCCCATGCATGGTCCGGAACTATATATGGTCGGGAAACGCAGCTGCGTAGTTGTAAAGACACGAAGGCTCTCCGGAATGGGAAGCGGCCTTTACTAGAGATTGCATGAGGCCAAGGACGCAGGCACGAGCTGAGTGTGCACCGAAAGAGTGACCTCAACGAGTGTGTAGCCGAGTCTTGAAATGTGACGCCTCCTTCCAGCCGCGCGCAGCGTCCGCTGGACCAAAGCGCGCGGCGCGGCGATATGTCGCCGGCAAGCCAGCCAGCCACGTACGCACGCGTTATCAGCTGCGACTGACAACAGCTCGCGATCGTAAACAACGGCGCCCGTACTGCGGACGAAATGGCCTGAACAGTGGGAGTCGTGCCGCCTAAAGCCCCTCTATATAGCGGGGCTTTAGTCCCGCCCGACAAAAAAATAAAAGTTATGGGGTTTTACGTGCCAATTAAACTACGATCTGATTATGAGGCACGCCGTAGTGGGGTACTCCGAAAATTTAGACCACCTGGGGTTCTTTAAGATGCATCTAAATCTAAGTACACGGGTGTTCTCGCATTTCGCCCCTATCAAAATGCGGCCGCCGTGGACGGGATTTGATCCCGCGACCTCGTGCTCAGCAGCTCAACACCATAGCCACTGAGCAATCACGGCGGGTGCCCGCCCGACAACATTTTACGCAGTTATATGTAATGAAGATAATGCTCGTCTGCATCTTTCTCGCGCTTTCGTAGCTTACTCAGGGGCGGATCCAGGTTTTTTCTGAGGGAGGGGTCAGCTTCTGTCAATGATGATGATGATGATGATAGTCGCCTTTCTTATTTACCGAAATTTACCGTTTTTCCTCACGATAAACCCGCGTTTTATAGGGCTAAGCGACACCTGTAGCCCTCCGTGGTGGCTCAGTCAGCTCAGGCGTTGAGCACGAGATCGCGGGATCAAATACGTGCCGTGGCGGCCGCATTTCGATGGAGGCGAAATGCAAAAACGCCCGTGTTCTTGCGTTGTAGTCAACGAGGATTAAAAACCCTCCTTGGTTGTAGTGCAGGTTAAAGAACCCCAGGTGGTCAAAATTAATCCGGAGCCTTCCACTACGGCGTGCCTCATAATCAGAACTGGTTTTGGCACGTAAAACCCCAGGAAGAGGAAGAAGAGCTGTAGCGAAGCCAGGTATCGGTTTCTCCGAGCTTATAGGAAAAGGACGTTACCCAATACAGCCATGTGCTTGGCGGCTGCGCCTGATAATACAGCGTGTTAAAAACTAAGCTTTATGGTTAAAAACTAAGCTTTATATGCACTGGGAGGCATGCGAAGACCACCTGTGCAAATAAGTAATGTGGCTAAGGGGGCACAAAGTGAGATGATAAATATCGCTGTGAGCAGCCCAATTAAATAAAATTGAACAATTATTTTTTGTTGACTGCAGTAAGTGGGTATGTTTGTATTGAAAACTTAGAGACAGTCAAGTTTCTACACAGTTTCAGTCGGAAGAATTATTCTAGCGTGTCCGTGCTCCGAGATATCAGACTCCAAATTTCAATTGTCGTATGCGCAGAATAATCGAGAATAAAGACGCGACAATTCTCATGAATTCCCGTGAAGGATCATGAAGCTCAGTGACCACTTCTGTGGAGGGATGGCGGTGCCATCTTCTCTCTTGAGTCGTGGTGGTGTGTTGACTAGAGGAAAGTTCTTGAATACGGGCGTAACGGTCCGCTCCAACGCAGCAACCACTACGCTGGTTGTTTACGATATGCGAATCACCGCGTATGAAGACTCACGACGCCACCTACAAGAATAACGATGTGGCGTAGTAGGCGAGAGCGCGAGCCAGCGTCTTCATGTTTTGTTTCCCACGCGACGTCATCCTTTTACACAAGGCGCGCATCTGCTCCCGTTTCTCTAACCACGCGACGCCATCCTAGGCCCGCGCGCTGGCGTTGGCCGCTGATGTCACGCTCCCCCACTTGGCAGCCGCGGCTCGAAGCTTCGCCTCGCTCCGCGAGAACGCCCACTCAGATAAACGGATCCGGTGGGCTTGAGCCTCCTATGCTTAATGTACGACAATAAAACTGCGAAGTTACAATGAAGAACTTGTAGCGTACGAACGGTACTGTGCTCGTACTGGATATTGTCAACGTGTAACTGTGATCACAATGAGTGCTACAGTTAAAAAAAGTTGCATACGCGTAGTTCTTAGTTTAGCTGTTAGTTGTTATTATTTATATATGAACACTTCAGCGAGAGATCTCTTTCATTAAGCAGGTTGGTCGCGGAACCGATGACAGCCAATGAGGCAACCGTTGACACCCCAAGGGGAAACTAAGTTAATCAGGCGCGAAGGCGCTTGAGCGGACCTCGGCGTGTTTGGCAAGGGGGACGTCCCCTCGTTCATTCGACGCCATCGACGGGACCAGTAAGGCACAGCAGGCGTCAGGAGGTCCAAGGTGTTCATGAGAAAAAATAACTACGGCAACTTCGCGACACCACACTCCTACGGAATACAACTAAGCTTGTGAGCGAGCTATAGCTTTACTTCTATATGGCTTATACCACTGGTACTCGCGAAAAATACTTTTGAAGAATGCTGGTGGCCATATTTTTTTTATTTTTTATTTTTTGCGACAGGGCCATCCCCCTGTCAGCGAGGGGGCGATGCAGAAATCTGAGGGGGGGGGGGATCAGGACATCCGGACATCCCCCCTGGATCCGCGCCTGAGCTTACTATAACGCCCACCTTAAATTGGCATATCTCAACTCGGACGACGAGCAGGGCCATTTCGCAATCACCCTGTCAAGTGTCACAACAAGCGACCCAAGAGTGAATATTTACGAAGTCGCGAACTGCATATCCTTCCAAGACCCATTGTACTATTATGAGCAATATGAAAGGGAATACAGGAACGCATAGTAAACACCCTCAGACGCAGCTATGGGTGATACGCAGCGGCCTAGGGAGCCTACATGCAACGCCGTTTTTAACGGCGTTGCATGTAGGCTCCCTACAAAAAACGGCGTTGCATGTAGGCTCCCTACAGCGGCCGCCGTCGGAAACAAAGTGGAAAGGGGGACGCTGTTCTAACAACTGTTCGCATTCCCGCCGTGTGTCTGCAAAGTGTAGCAAAGTGCGGAACTTCGCATCGCCAGCAGACATTGATAACACTGTTAGATATTGCGTCTCTGACAACTGGGTACGTCGATTCAAATAAAGAATCGGTTTGAAATACAGGGCAAGCTAGTTCTAATAGTACTATCAAGCGGTTGCGCGAAGAAAAAAAAAGAATGAATGAAAGAAAAGAAAATGAATCGGTGTAAGTCACTGCGACGATTACCGTCTTATCGACTGCTGGACGATACCATATTATCGGCGAAATGACGTAAGCTGCTGCTTTGTAGAAATGCCAGCGTGGTGGGAGTGCCAACAGTTAGTGGAAGAGCGCCTTCCTTTCCCCCTTTGTTTTTCACAGCACCATCCGCGTATCGCTCCGAGTCTGTTCGAGGCTGTTTGCCACGCGTTCCTGTGTTCCCTTTCATATTGCTCATAATAGTACAATTCATTGCACATTACCTTCAACATTTTTTCTAAATTCACTCGGAAGTGATTACGCAACATATTTATTCTGAGTATGAAGTACGGTGCATGTGTAACTGTGAAGCAGTGGTTTACTTATGTTCTTGTCATCCGCTTTCGAGAAACTTGACAATAAATTATCTACATCTCTGTGTCATGCCAGACGGCCGAAAACAACCTTGAGGTCTGCTTCAAAATCACTGAGATTGCGTGAAAATACCGGACGTGGCAGAAAAATGGCAATATAGTATACACGTAGTTCCATTCCCGTTTCAGCATTAATGAAATGCAGTTTCTTAGCATAGCAAACATGAGTACACGATGAAAATATATATATATATATATATATATATATATATATATATATATATATATATATATATATATATATATATATATTTTCACGTACATGGAGACGCAGCGTTTGGCATCTAACCATGGTATTTTTTTTTATGTTGTTCAAGTTCATAACAAAACAGTAGACAATAAAAACCACCTTGAAGAGCGATTATGTCCCGTAGTTGTGTTCAGGTCTCCGGAGGATATATTTAGATTAAGTGGCCATTTTCTATCGCAACTATCCTCTTTCCTATCAGCTCTCCCCGGGCCTAACTCCCACATACCCTTACTCTCTGCTGGAGACCATTCAAGTGTCATCCCCTAGCACTAGCCAGCGTGGTCAGCACTAATTCTATTCCATCATTTCACATTTTTACCTAATAAACAACCTATTATTACTTATATTATTAATTCATTAATTCAGTACAGTACTCATATACACGTTTAGGAAGTTACTAAAAATTTGAGCGACAGCGCAGCAAGCCATCGATTAGCTCGGCGGCGCGATCGTCACTGAGAGGCTTCAAAATCATACAACTAGAGCCGCGGAGACGTGTAATTAACTACTCGCGACGTGGTGACATAACGGTATGGTAGACTATAGTCGACAGCTGCCCGCTGTCAGTCCAGGAGCACAAAGAAAGAGCTGCCATCGGATTCGAATCGTGGCTTAACGTCGAGACACAAATGAAATTAAACTTGTTGCTACAATTCCACCGAGAAGCGATGTCGCATAAAGTCAAAAGACAGCAGTTGCCTAATGATGTACAGTCATGAGCAATACGTCGGGGGACACCGAGTGCAATTTTAAACAACGAATGCTATATAGTGATACGTGGATTCCAAAGTGACGTATTAATATGTAACGAGTTAGCTTGCTCCCTGAACATTTTGTCTCATTGGGCATGTATCTTTAGCCAGTACGGATCGAAATCAGATTACTCGAAAGAATACTTCCTGTGAACATGTGGTCTGTTTTGAGATTGTTTTTATCCGTCTCGCAAGCCGTTAAATAATGACACAGATATGGTGTACGAGATTAAACAGGACCCTAGGGCAAAGCTTTTGTTTCACGAAGGTTATCTTGGACTCTGCGGAAAGCTATTGTTTTGCGCACAGAAGCCGCATCGTCGATCAGTGATTACTAGAGAAACTTAGCAACCGTATGATTGCCTGCATTTTGTGGTCTGTTCTTTTTACTTCACAGTTATTCCTTTCCTTAGACCCCGCTTCAGTGAAAAGAATAAAAAATAAAGAATACTATGCTTGCCTGGGTCCGTTGTAACCCCAATCCTTTGGATAGTAACCCCAGACGAAGTCTTCGAGGCACTCCCGGATGAACGAGTGGCGCGCAGGAAAGGCGAAGAAGTTGTTAGTGACCGTATCGTCAGCGGAACAGGCCACTACAGCGTCGTCTATGCCTTCCAGGCTCCTAAGGAAGATGTCGTCGAAGTCGACGTACACGCCGCCATGTTTGAACAACAAACCCAGCCTGAGGCCATCGGACAAGTGGACCGTCTCGTACGGGCTACGCTTGTAGGCCCCCTCGCGAAGCCACAGGTCAAGGACGGTGTCCTGCGGTGGCGAAGATTGAAGCAGCGCGACTTGAATAAGGACACAAATGAAAAAAAAAACACATTTTTCTTTTTCGCTATGGCTATACTTGTTTAGTGCTGGCACACTGCAAAAGATACATCAGCAGTGCATGTTTTGTCCTTTCTCCTCGTTTAAGTCGCATTGTTTAAACTTGAATGAGTATCGTACATGACACGTCAGGCAGACCTCACTATAGATTGATGTTGCGAGCAGGGGGAGGATATAGAATGCCGTTTTGTTGCGTCCTGCTCTCAGTGTCACAGTTCCTTGTTCCTTTTTAATGTGTGTCATGAAAACTTGATGAGCCAACTAAATCCTATTTATCGCATGAAGAAAAAAAAACGGCATATTCATATCGGCTAGCGTATAGAAGTTCTGAGCTGTGACACTGCGTCCGGATCAGCGCATTTCAAGCTTCATTTTTTTTTTCTTTTTTTTTTTTTAGCAGAAAGAGACTCGAATGGCTTTCCTCACGACACCTGTGCCATTGCTTCTGCAGAAGCTACTATCGCCCAGGCTACATTGTAACTAACACCTGCTTCTAATATTTATTCATATTTACTTGTATATGACGCATATCTTATGTATGATGCTTTAATGAGGTCCGTTAGGGTAAGCAGACTCAGCTTCACCGTGGTGCTCAGGTGATTGTCAAACACGCTCGCCATATCCGTTAATTATTTAAACTTTCGTTGTCATTTAAAGTTTTTGTCAAGCATTCTAACTACAAGAACCAAATTTACTATTTTCTTCTTTTTCGTTACACGAGCGCCATCTTTAATAAATTACTCACTTCTGCGTGCGCATTCTACCCAGCAATGACTACTTCTCAATGTAACGAAAATTTCACAATGTAGCGAAAATGGCTCTTGCGCAATATTTATCAAAGGAGATAAATGTTTCCTGCTTTTTTCTCCATTCATAGGAAAAAAAATAATTAAGACGCTACATTGACGTACAAGCAAATTCACAAAAACACAACAAACGTAAACGCGCCCACAATATCTTGCATTGCGAGTTCATTATTGTACCTATACCTGCGCCATTTTTGTAAGTTTAAACAGTTCGGAATCAATTAGTCCGAATTAGTACTGTAGCACGAACTGCTGACCACCCACAAAATGGCGTTTGACGGCTTACCTTAAAATGACTCTTGTAGTCCAGATAGGCAAAGCGCACGTTACGGAAGGTGCGCAGAAGCCTCACGAACGGGCAGAAGGGCGACAGGAATCTCGCGGAGGCGTGCAAGTAGTGGACCGACCAGTGAGGATGGAGCCGAGATGCGGACTCTACGGCGCACGCTGTGCGCGCTCCGACAGTTCGGATCCTGGACGTTTCTAGAAAGAATATCCGTCGTCGCGCGCGGTCGCCTCCCTCGGTCAGGAAAATCGCATCCTCGAGAACTGCACACCAAGAAGAAACCATATAAAGTGAACAGGCAATGAAGCCAAGGAAAGCGTAAGGGTAAATTAGCTGTGGTATTTGAAGCTGAAAATGTAGAAAATAATGATGATGGCCGTCGCTGTAGCACAATTGACAGTGCATCGCACGCGTGATGAGAATGCTGGTGGTACGCCCTTCCGGCGAAAAGTTATCTTTTCGTCCACTTTCATTTCCTCCTTTTTTTCCTTATTTTATCCATTTCAATTTCAACAACAGCTAATTACCCCTATGATTTCCTTGGCTTCGTTGCCTGCTGGCTGGTTATATGGTCGTGAATAACAACAATCAAGCCCCTCTGTTTCCCTTCTCGTTCACGAAAGGTCTGTTATAATTTTAGTGTGACAACGTGGTCCTTAAAGGGAAGCTAAAGACAAACGTTAAATCATTTTAGAATTATTATTTGTTCATTTGGAAATCTGTATTCGTCAATTTCGCGGGAAAATCTTAATTATACTAGAGGAGAAAACTAAGGCCAAATTACCACGATTTTCAATTTCGCGGCGGAAATTATAGTGCTGACGCGTCATTGTGACGTCGTAAATTTATAAGTTTTTCTCGTACTTGGGCTGTTCTGGCTCAGTAAAAGTTACTGAAACCTGCTAAGTTCAATCACTGGCTCATTTAAAATACAATCTAGTCCATCTTCTTTCCCGATAAAAAAATTAACTAGGCCCCAGATGACGCCCTCAAAATCCATGACGTGACGGCGTCAGGGCAGGTGCGCGAACTGCAAGGTGGCGTCGCCACCTGTCTCGTTTATGCGTCTTTTCCTGCTTATTAAGCCGCATCTTACAATAAGAGTGGCTTTTTTCGTCTTGTAGAAGCACAATTTACTAATCGAGGGCAATTTATTTTTCTCTTTAGTGCCCCTTCATATTGATGGAGACGTCTCTGTTTTCTCACAGGTCTCTTGTGGCGCTCTCCGTAATGGGCGACTCAGAGCCCACTACGCGAAGATGCACTGAATTGCTACACGCTACGCTTTCTGCTTCAGTCAGTCCGAACTGTAAAATGGCACCAATGAGGCTGGTGCCAGCCCTTATTCAAGCATATCGGTGCGCTCGGCGCGCATTTTCGCGTCATGTGTTGCCATTGTGCCTGCTTCCGTGCTCCATGATTGCACTGGTATAGACACTTTGTTACGCCAGCTCCTGTCGATTGCGGTATGGCGGTGTGATAAACCGAAACCAGGATGCGAAATTTTTCTCATCACAATCAATATTTACATGTGGTCGGAGCCTGCGTTTTAATTCACAGTTATACTGAGCTGGCACGTGTTCAAGAAAAAAGAAGGCGCAATAGAAATTTTGGTCTCGATTCCGGGCAGACTTCGCAGAGGTAGTTCAATGGCTATGGCGTTGCTGAGAACTAGGTTGCTGGTTCGATCCCGGCGGCCGTATGTCGATGAGGGAGAAGTGCAAAAACGTCCCTGTACAGTGCACTTGATGCACTTTTAAGGAACCTCAGGGGGTCAAAATAATCGACAGTCCCTCACTACGGCGAACCTCATAACCAGGTCGTGGTTCTGGCGCGTAAAATCCAAGAATTAAATTTTTGATTTCGGGCGCACGTCTCACGATCCGCTGCGACACCCGCTGACAAGTATTGACTTTGGCAAAGAGCTTCGAGCACGACAGAAACTCCTCGCCAGCACGAGCAACAAAGTGAAGCTGTTTGTTGTGCAAGACTGCATGAAGGACTCAGGATAACTTCGTATTTCTCAAATGGCAGTAACATCCGAGGTTTCATGGTTTTTGTTTTGTCTAGACAAATACGTTGATACTTGCCGATAATTATGTGCTTGGGGAGCAACGTCCTCAAAAATTCGACGTGGCGTACAGTGTAATAGCAGTCACTTCATTGTCCGGAGTGTATTGTTGTCGTTATCATAAAGGCGAATAGATTGACCAACGTTGAAGACAGCGACGTCCGGATCAGGGTCTGAAGAACGTTTCGACGGCAATCTAGAGGTATGTGTTGAGGATTGGCCGAGTTGGAGGGGGGGGGGGGGGGGGGGGGGGGTATTTTATTTTGCCGCCTCGGCTGTTTCTTCCTTTCCTTGTTGCACTGTGCCAGTTTGAAAACTAAGCATCTGTCTCACCAGAATGTGCTCTGTGACAAGCGACGCCTCGTCCCTAACCAGGCGGAAATATTTTACTGTACCACACGAGATCTATTTACGTATATGCGTCTACTCTGATAGCCGCTCGTCAGGTAAAGGTCTACATTGAACTCGTTATATGTGACCAAACTGCCGGAGTCCTGTTCAGCAGCGTTTTAGGGTACTTTGCCGTCCAAAGTCAAATTATAGCGTCCCTCCCCACTCTGGCATCAAATTCGGATGCATCATATAGTTCTGAACGTCACTTTGCGAGGCGTCAGTCATTGCAGTGGGAAACGTTAGCACGTAAGTTTCTGGGTATCATTTTGTCGTTCCGTGGCAAAAAGTGGGAATCTGTGCTAAGCAAAGCGTTCTTTGATGTTCGCGCAAATGTTGAAGCAAACGTTGTGCAAACGTCACGCTAATGACGGAAATGTTTGCACAAGATTACCCTAATACAATGCAATGTTAATTTAAACTAACGCGATTACGCAAATGTAACATAATGACGCAAATGTTTTGATGCAGGTACTACTATTCTGCTTGTTATGCTTGTCTATTTGGGTGCCTGTACCAAGGGGGCACTGGCCAACAACAGGCACATACCGTGTGCATCACACGCCCAGTTGCACCATGGCCTGTGGCCCAAGTTGTCTATACTCGGCAAAGCAGCACTTGAAATGTGGGAGGAAGAAGCAAAGAGAGCTTCGCTTTAACAAAAATGCAAAGCGGTATCCAATTTGCATCCATCGTTGCATCCAACGTTGCATAAAGCAAAAGTTAGCTACGTTGTCTGTGGTCCGCCTGTTAAACGTGCTTGTCAAAGAAGCAGGGTGAGGGGTGCGCCACTCCCTATACACCAAGTGCCGTCCCATAGGCGAACGCCTGTTCGGCCTAAAGGATGAAACGCCCCTTCCCCTGTCTGACATAACTGTGATTGGCGTTCCAGTTACTTTCTCAGCAAAACGTCATTTTATGCATTGAAGCACAAAAGTAACTGGAACACTGATGCATTTCTCCGCAAAGTTGAGGAATTAATATCTCGAAACTGGTGTCGTCCTGAGAATTCGTTCCAAGTGGCTTCGCCTTGCGAACTCCATACTCTAGAATTTGTAAATTGCAATATGGGCCTTAAGGTAATTAGTTAGGAACTTAATTATTCGATTTTTGTTAATTAGTCGCTTATGAATTTCAATTTATTGTGCAAGTAATGTCCCCCTGTTTGAGTAGACCAGCTCATGAACTAGAAATGTGCTATCTGCCGCAGGCAACCTATAAAATTTTTTGAAAGTGTTCGCTGAAACGCCCGGTATAACTATAACCGACTGAAAAATAATACTATAGGACTAGTCGATAGAACGACCTGGCATGAAAGAACTAGTACGTGCGCCACATGAAACATATAAATCGTTGCACGTAAAACTTACACATGCTGTTCCAGTTCACGTTGACGAGTATAACCGTGAAAGACAAGCACACAAAACAAAGCACAAAAATACGCCTTGGCAGCGTTGCCGATACTGTCATCGCTTTCTTCTTCTTTGTTCAGACGCAGCGAGGAATACTCTGTGTGAGAGATGCAAAATACATTTTCTGTAAACAAAGGCACTGCAGACGCAGCGAGGAATACTCTGTGTGAGAGAATCAAAATACATTTTCTGTAAACAAAGGCATTGACATTAAAAGGGCACTGCAACGCTTTTTCAAGCGCGCGCATTCTCTAGATAATACCGTCATGAACGTATGCGAGCCAAATATTTTTCCTCTGCATCAGCATGGAGCCCACAATATCGCACAAAAAAAAAAGAAAAAAAAAAACATTGCTCGCTCTTTCCCGCGGCTTTCGCTGTACCATCTGTTATGCCTCATCAATGACGTCATAGACAGCACGACAGCCCATAGACGCCCTAGAGCGCATTAGTCCATGGCCATGAATTACACACTTGCGCCCACTCATGCACACCACTGATCTCTACTTTAGCGAACTAGGTAACAGCGGTTGACCACTGATCTCTACTTTAGAGCACTAGGTAACAGCGGTTGACCACTGATTTCTACTTTAGCGAACTAGGTAACAGCGGTTGACCACTGATCTCTACTTTAGAGCACTAGGTAACAGCGGTTGACCACTGATTTCTACTTTAGCGGACTAGGTAACAGCGGTTGACCACTGATCTCTACTTTAGCGAATTAGGTAACAGCGGTTGTTAACCTGTCCCGCCCGTTCTGTCACTTACAGACAGTTGCAGACTAGGACATACATCACACGAACAACACTAAGCAGGATCAACCCTGACCTTCCTACTGCATGCCCACACTGCGGCCATGAAAACAACAACTTCGAACACATGCTCTGGCTGTGCCCTGCCAACGCGGGCACGGACTTTCCTGACCAGTCCTCCTGGGACTCAGCGCTCAGAAGTACAGAGCTCATCGCTCAGCTCAAGGCTGTCCAGAGGGCCCGGGCCGTTGCCGAAGGACTCTGTCTACCGGCCCCGACCTGGGTGGAGCCACCGGATTGATTGGCGGGGCCTCCGGCCCCGCTTTAATTCTTTCTCCTCAGGACCTCAATAAAGTTCGTACTCACTCACTCACTGTCACCGCTCCTTAATTTTGTCGCTCTCGGGAGCTCTTGTCAGAAGACAATTCTTACGGATCACCAATAAGAAAGGAGGAATGGACAGTATATGGCCACTGACGCCTTCCCAGTTGAGAGGAAGAAGCGTGTTGAAGGATAATAAGAAAGTAAACAATGCGCACTTTGTATCTCCCTTATTATAAGGTTCGTTTCAAAGCTTTATTCGGGAATATATAATAATTAAAATGCATCATACTCTCTGTAGTGTTTTCCCATGCAGGTATGAAGAAAAGGTGTCGCCGTGTTCCTTTAATGGGTAAACACAATGCCCAACGTGCTCTTCGATCTCGTTTTGCGAGTGGTTTTCATAAGTAACAATATTTAGGCAGTAAATGCGAGTATGCAGAAGTTGCCATCTGTCTTTTTTTTTTTTTTTTTTTGCTGCACTAAATCTTGAAAAGTCACCTGTGGCAGATAGCACAATTCTAATCATTTATAAAAATTACTAGATGCGGTGGCCATTACTTCAACAAGAAATCAAAACACTTAATTGAATAACTAACATAATTACACTAATTAGCGCTTTCAATAATTACTTTGCGGCACATATTTCAATCTACGAAACGTATAGCTAGAGAGTATGCAAGAAATATTGACTTGGAACGAATTCTGAGGATGGCACCGGCTTCGAGATATGCGCCGTCAAACTTGCGTTTGGAATGCACTGTTGTTCCACTCACTTTTTTTTTTTTTAAAGAAAACGTTGTTGTAAGCATTGAAGCACCAAAGTAACTGGAAAGCCAATGCATTTCGTCGGACACTGAAAACTAATATCTCGAGACTGATGTAGTCCTTATAATTCGTGCCTAATGAATACGCCTTTAGAACTTACCGGCTACAATTCGTAAATTCAAATATGTGCCGTAAAGTAAATAATGAAAGCGTTAATAAGTGCATTTATGTTAATTATTCAACTAAGCATTTTGATTTCTCCTGAATGTAATGGCCGCCGCATCGAGTAATTTAGCTCAATGTATTAGAATTGTGTTATCTGCGACATGGAACTTACTAAAATATGGTGCAGCTAAAAAATTATAAAGAAAAACCATCTCGTATATAGTTTTCCTAGCTTTGCAGCACTCCTCGTGAAAGTTCGAGCAAAACTTACTTTTACAAGCTACAGCCCATATATCTGGGACTTCAATGAGATCCATCGGTGATGCTTGTCCCTCACACTGCTCATAACAGACATTCGATGGTCAGGAGACCGACCTTACCTGGGGCGCAGCACAGAATCTCATCACCAACTCCTTTCCACTGTTTTTTTTTTTTTTTTCAAGTGTTTCTGCGTAACATAAGAACACAGCGAAGAAGAAACAGTTATGAAAACATATCTGGGGCAGCAGAGCGTAAAAGTAACCCGTCGATTGCTTCTGCAACCCAACTTCTCAGCGCTTTGGTCTTTTCTCTCACTCTTCTTTTCTTTCTTCATGTCTTTCTGAGAGACTTGAACCTCGGTCACATGCGCAGGGGTGGCTTTAAGAGGAGGCGAGATGGGGCGGCCGACTCTCCAATATTTCCTCCTAGCAGTTTATACAGCATCTTCCGCCATGTGGGAGTGATCGAGCTGTTTTGCCCACGTTGGGTTTATCGCCAGAAAAGCCGACAACCGGATCTGGGGATGGGGAAGATTGAGACGGAAGGTTAGTGACATTAAATTTCACGTGGAAAGGTCCGACGCATTCCAACAAAAGAAAACAACTAAGTTTTTATTAATTTTGAGCCAGCAGAAGAACGGAACATAAGCTTGTCGAAGCCTATAGATGTAACATGCGCGGTAAGTGACAATACATGTGCAAAACCTACAAGTAGGTTTCCCCACACGACCCGCCATTACGGTACTGATGAGGCAAATGTCGCGCTCGAGGAAGCTTGGGGCAAGTTCGAGCTTGCGGATCGAGAGGGAACAGGGGAGTATGGGCCCATTCACACTTGGGACTAGGCGAGGTCGCGCGACCAAGTTGGTCGCAAAGCGACCAGTCGCAAGTATTCGCAAATGATCGCTTTTCTCGAAATGCGACCGTTTCGGGCCAGTCGCTCACTGCTCGATTTTTCAGTCGCGCGAACGCAGTCGCAGAACAGCTGAACCAATCAGATGCGAAGTAACAGGACGTCCGTATACGCTGACGCTTATTTTACGCGGCGATGACATTTCAAGCAGACGTGAACGGCATATCGTGATACATTTCGGTTTAGCGACTCGTTGGTCGCATTTGTAAGTGTGAACATCGTTCGTCTTGAGTAGTTTTCTGGTCGCCAGTCGCAATTGGTCGCGCGACCTCGCCTAGTCGCAAGTGTGAATGGGCCCTATAGCGCTTGCAAATGCGCGTTCGCAGCTTTGTGCGTCTAGTAACTGGAGTGCGAGTGAGATAATAAAACATTTATTAGTGAAAATTAATAGTCGTTTTGTGGTCGGACCTCCTAGTCCGGAAGACCATTGGCTTTTGCCGCCGTCCGGGCTCGGTTGACCAGGGCTTGTTGCTGTTCTGGGTCCGAGCTGGACAGGGTCGCCTCCCACTCGACTATCGTCGGATTATGCTTGGCCGATATTGTCGGATTCTGTTGGCACGCCCAAACCATGTGGTATAACGTGGCCGTCTGGGGACAGAATTTGCATTGCGGATTGTACGTCATCGAATCTATCCTTGCATGCGAGAACCGGAATTTTCGTAGCAGCGTTCATGTAATGCGGAGTTTCGCCCGTCGTCCACTGAGGGTGGTCAATAAATTGAAGACAAAAATCGAACTACGGAGTGCTTTGACAGCCGCTTGTGTCATAAGTTTAATCTGTTTAATTCGCTCATTATACTTTTCTAATTGTCTTCTAATTGTCTTCTAATTCGTTCTTTCCTTCTGACAGACGCGTACTCGTGACGAAGTTCCAGAAAGGATTGTAAGATCAGCGAATTCACGCCTGTTGGTAGCCGCAACCGCAATTTTTTTTTTTTTTTTGAAATGAAATAATAGGTAGCAATGCAGGCCGAAAGAGAGACAGAGAAGATAAATTGACGAAGGAAAGTGAAAGAAAGCGGGAGTGCAGCGCAGTTTGGTGTCAAGACATTAATAAAGCCGATTAGAAAAAGAAATACAAATTGTGCAGAAACAATCGGCAATTAATGATCGTCAATGTAAGGAATAGCCGAAAGTTTGTTGCAGTGATGATTTTTAGGTAGCGTTTGTTGTTTCATTGCGTAATTCCGTAGAGAACAGAACCAGCACATTTGTAACGGTAGTATATGTGGCTTATGTATCAGCAAATTCATCACATGTATGTCGTCATATGTCAGCCCGGCGCGGAACGCGACTGCCATCCTACTCCCGCACCTCCGAAGCCCTCTTATGCAACCGCCACAA